>NW_021620026.1:289245-309245 GCF_004785775.1 Grammomys surdaster
GTAAGGGGATAACATATGAAATGTAAATAAAATATCCAATAAAAAAATAATTTAAAAAAAAGAAAAAAAAGAAAAAAAAAAGAAAAAAAAAGAAGGAAAAGTGTATATTTAAAAAAAATCTTTCAGAAGCTGTGTTTGTGTTTAAACATTCCAATTTTCAAACAAAACAATTATTATTGGCTTTTGAATCAAAACCTTTTAAAAATTAAAAAGGATTTACATTTCAAAAACTGCAGTGTGAAAAGTATAACACAAAACCAAATGTATTTATAAAGCATCTCATGAAATACGATATATATCTGCAAAAGTATTACTGTCTATTATATTTACTTTTTGAAATTTTGATAACTACACCCAAATTAACTTTGGAGTCCCCATTTGATGTTGATTAATAGTTAAAAATTCCCCTTAAGTGGAGGACTTGATTTTGAAACTTTTTTGTTTTATAAGTTGAATGGAGCATCTACAAATGTATATATTTTTCTTTTTGTCCATTTGTTTATGTGTATCAAAAAGTTATGTCTGAAACATACATCACAAAAGCAAGTTTAAAAATGATAAGTGATAGAGTTAGTATTGTTTTTTATTTAGTAATCCTTCACAAATCATCTTTCATGATCTTAAAGAGTATAGTAAGTTACTCAAAATGTTGTAAGCATCTATACCTATTTTATTACTAAGATTCAAAGTGAACGATAAGACTTCTACAGCTCCATTTAGATACATCTAGAAATATTTGTCAAATATAAATAGAACATTAGTGTTAAATAACTATTTTCCATAAAACATTTTAAACAACTACCATATATGTATGTATGTTTGTATATATATATATATTTCAAGATGGGGAACCACAATAAAGGATAAACTCTGCCACAATTGTCTTTTGATCTTGAAAATTATTAAACTTTATTTATTTACTTTGTCACTGAACCTATGTGTGTATAAGAAAGAGTAGCACTACCTTTGAAGGAGATCAGATATTATCTTCTGTGAAGTCGGTTCTGTCAATTTGCCATGTGTGCATAGGGACAAAATTCAAGAAGTAAGGATTAGCAACTAGTGATCTAATTGGTAAGTCATTTTGCTAGTCCTCAATTTCTTTTTTTTTTTTTTTATTTCATGTATTTATTCTTAGCGGGATTTACTCTGCGCCAGGCGTTCCCCATGATTTACAATATTACCTTCCAATCATTACAACAGCCCCCAAGACAGGTGTTTTTGTCATGCCCAATGTATAGGTAAGGAAACTGAGGCACAGAGAGGGGCAGTCACCTGCCCCATGCACAGAACAGGGGATTGGCAGAGGTAAGGCTGGAATCTGGCCGTCAGGGACACCGACACATCAGACAAGACACACACACACACACACACACACATCACGTGTCAGGCTGCAGTCTCGGGGTCCCACCCTACGCGGCGGCACACAGAGTTGCAGACACACCCGGAAACACGGACTGCCGCCCTCGGCGAGGATGTCTCCATGGTCCAGGAATACCTGCGACTCGTCCCCTCAGTGAGGCTGGACCGGAGCTGCGCGCGCAGCACTGCTCACTGGGGGCACTGGGAGGAGGGGAAGCGTCTCGGGGAGCTCACTGGAGAAACTGAGGCAGGATCATCGTGGAATGGAGGATCAGAAAGGTACAGGGGATGGAACTGGAGTGACCGGGAAATGAGCACGCAAAGCAGAACCCCCTGACTGAAGAACCAGACTAGTCCTCAATTTCTATGAATGAAATACACTTTGAAAATTAGAAGGATGTAAATAAAGATATATATTAAATAATACGTTAGTTTTATACAAATTTTCACAAACACAGAGTAGCATAATAATGTTCCCATTAAACAATACACTAAATGTAACATAAAATAAAACAGAATTTCATAGTTTTGACTAATTGGATTTTTAAAATTCATTTTTTTGTTGTTTGTAGTGTTGTGGATTAAAACAAGGTAAATTTATGTTGGGCAATTCCTCTACAACTGAGTCAAATTCTAAATCATAATTATAACATCTCTTTAACAAAAGAGATGTTAAAAATGTAGTGCCATTTTCTTTTATTCCCCACTTAGAAAAAAGAGGACGTCAGATTTAGAAAAAAATTGTCTTTAGATTTTTGTATTATGTACAGGTGAGATCAAAGCTCAATAGTACTATGTTGCTTTAGCATATATAAAGCCCTAAGTTTAATTAAACCCATGCTCCCCCAAAAATAAAATTAGCTTCTTTAGAGCAAAATTTTCCTGGAGATATAAAAATCACTAACAAACAAAATAAGGAAAATGAACCAGACTTATTTTGGAATAACTAGTGTCATTTAAATCTCCTTTCTTCATTTCCTTCATATAATCAAATAGTATAGTCATTTCTTTGAGAAAGATGCAATCCTGTGTACTGTATTAATGAATGCCTTTTTCACCTGCTGATTCCTCAAGGTGTAGATAAAAGGATTCAGAAGTGGAGCTACTGAGGTATTGAGCACAGAAATTCCCTTGGAAATAGATATTCTCTGCTTGAATGAAGGTTTAACGTACATGAAGATGCAGCTGCCATATGAGAGGGATATTACAATCATGTGAGAAGAGCATGTAGACAAAGCCTTCTTCCTCTGGCTTGTTGAAGGGATTTTTAGAATTGTCATAGCAATGTAGGTATAGGATATGATCACCATTACCAATGTGAGTAAGAGTGTCACCAAAGCTGAGACAAATCCCATAGTCTCCAAGAGCTGTGTGTCTGTGCAAGAAATCTGAAGGAGTGGAGTGGAATCACAGTAGAAATGATCAACAATGTTGGAAGCACAGAAATCAAGATCTAAGCCTAACACGAGTGGTGGAAAGATGACAAAAAAGCCAGCAAACCAAGAACTGAGGACCAGCTGTGCACAGACTTTATTGTTCATGATGGTCATATAATGCAGCGGCTTGCAGATAGCTACATATCTGTCATAGGACATGGCTGCCAGCAGGTAAAATTCTGATGCTCCAAGAAGGAAAGCAAAAAACAGCTGAGTTGCACAACTGTTGTAAGAAATGGTTTTGTCTCCTGTTGCCATAGTAACAAGCAATTTGGGGATGCATGTAGTAGTGTAGGTAATCTCTAAGATGGAAAAATTCCGAAGGAAAAAATACATGGGTGTCTTCAGGTGAGTGTCCACCAGTGTGAGTGTGATGATGGTCAGATTGCCAGTGATGCTGAGCAGATAGGTAAGAAGCAGGAAGACGAATAACACAACTTTCCACTGTGGGTCATCAGTCAAACCTACTAGGATGAAAATTGTCAAAGTTGTATGGTTCTTCATAGTGATTCTCTGACTGTTAATGTATCTAAATGGAAGAGAGAGGAGGTGGGGAAGAGATTATCACTACAGAAATGTACTAGAGATAGTTTATGTTGAGGTACCATTCCAAAAGCAAGTGTTCAGACAGAGCAACATCTCTAAGGAGTGCTATATTAGGAAAATAGTAGAGAAAGTAGGGAAGAGCCTAATACCTGAGCACAAGGGAATACTTCCTGAACAGAGCACCAACAGTTTATGCTTTAAAATAAAAAATTGACAAATTATATCTCATGAAATTGAAAAGCTTCTGTAAGGCAAAGGGAACTATCAATAAGACAAAACAGCAACCCACAGATTGGGAAAAGATCTTTACCAACCCTACATCCTATAGAGGGCTAATATCCAAAATATACAAAGAACTAAAGAAGTTAGATTCCAGAGAACCAAATAACCTTATTAAAACTGGAGTATGGAACTAAATATACAATTCTCAACTGAGGAATCTGAAATGTCTGAGAAGCACTTAAAGAAAGGTTCAACATCCTTAGTCATCAGGGCAATGCAAATCAAAATGAGATTCCACCTCACACCAATCAGAAAGACTAAGATAAAAACAAAAACAAAAAAAACAGGTGACAGGAGATGTTGGCAAGGATGTGGAGAAAGAACACTCCTCTATTGCTGGTGGGGTTGCAAGCTGGTAAAACCACTTTGGAAATCAGTATAGCAGTTCCTGAGAAAATTGGAAATAGTTTTACCTGAAGACTCAGCTATACCACTCCTGGGCATATAGCCAAAAACATGCTCCAACATATAACAAGGACACATGCTCTACTATGTTCATAGCAGCCTTATTTGTAATAGCCAGAAACTGGAAACAATCCAGATGTTCCTCATCAGAGGAATGGATACAGAAAATGTGGTACATTTACACAATGGAGTACTACCCAGAGATTAAAAACAATGACTTCATGAAATTTGCAGGCAATGGATGGAACTAGAAACTATCATCCTGAGTGCAGTAACCCAGACACAAAAGGACATGCACGGTATGTAGTCACTGATAAGTGGCTATCACAATGCTCATGCCAAAACTCACAAACCATATGGAGCTTAGAAGGAAGGAAGACCAGGGTGTGGATGATTCAGTCCTGCATTGAGGAGAGAACAGGATGATCATGCTAGGTGGAGGGAGAGGAGGACCTGGGAGGAAAAGAGGAGGGGGAGGAAATAAGAGGGGCAGTATCAGGAACCAGAGGAGATGTGAGAGAGGTACAGGGTGTCTGGAAATTGAACAAAAATATGTAGCTTGGGGGAATGAGGAACTGGGGATAGACACTTAAGATTCCCAGACACCAGGGAAATGTGAGGCTACCAGAAACCAACAGAGATGACTAGCCAAAATGCGCAGAGAAAAGGGGAGATAGAATCTGTAGAGACCACCTCCAGTAGTTAGGCACTGCCACTGGTCAAGGGTTGGGGCCACCCACCCATCTCAAAGTTTTTAATCCAGAAATGTTCCTGTCCAAAGGAAGAACAGGGACAAAAAATGGAACAGAGACCGAAGGAAGGGTCAACTGGGGACTGCCCCAGTTGACAGACACCATTATGTCTGCAGACACCAAAGTCAACACTGTTGCTGTGTTCTAAAGGTGCTTGCTGTCAGGAACCTGGTGTGGTGGTTGCCTGGAAGGTCTAGCCAGAAACTAATCAATGCAGATGTGGATGCTTGGAGCCAACCATCAGACTGAGCTCAGGGAACCTGGTTGGGGAGCTGGCAGAAGGACTGAAGGAGTGGAAGGGAATTGCAGCTCCACTGGAAGAACACCATAGGCTGGCCTGACCACCCAGTTCTCCCAGAGACTAGACCACCAACCAAAGAGTGTACTTGGAGAGATTCATAGCTCCAGATATGTATGTAGCAGAGGATGGCCTTGCTTTAGAGCAATGGGAAGTGAGGCCCTTGGGCCTGAAGAGGTTTGATGCCCCAGCATAGGGGGATGCTGGAGTGGTGGGGAGGAAAAGTATGGGTTGGGGAACACCCTCATACAGGCAAAGTGGAGGGGGGCGGATGTGGCATGGGAGGTTACTGGAGGGTTAACCAGGAAGTGGGATATCATTTGAGATGTAAATGAATCAAATGATTAATAGTAAAAAATAAAATAAATAAAAACAAAAAAGAAAAGAGTAATTTATAGCTTAGAGGTAGCTGACCAAAATTAGAATGTTAATTTCCAATTTTCTTCTAGAATAATCTGTATTATGCTGTTTTCTGTTAATCTCTTTTAGGTGACTATATTATCAGGAAATTAAAGACATTGAGAGACAGAAAGAGTGTTTTGTTTCTTGTGTATTTCATGTAATATTTTATTTTCACTTAAAGAAGTTTAATACTGAATACAGTATTAAATGTTTTCACAGAAATCCAGAGACAATGATATTAGTTGCTTGAAACCTCAGTCTATATTGAAAAAAGAGGGAAAGCAGAAAGAGGGGAGAGAGAGAGAGAGAGAGAGAGAGAGAGAGAGAGAGAGAGAGAGAGAGAATCTTCTCCAGGGCCAATATACCTTTCCAGTTTATTAAAATCATCTATCTGAAATATGTGATTTTTGTTATCCATGTTTTCAAGATCAATATACAGTTTCAAAATTGAAAATGAATAAAGGAGACAATTTTTATAGTTTCTATTATATTGAATTATTCAAGCGATTCTATTTACAGATTCTATAACAATTTTCATTGCTTTGATGTCTATTGTCAGTCTATATTTTGTTGATCTTTTCTTCCAATACCACTTCATTAGTAACAATTTGACATCATTAGTGTCTATAGTAAACCATTGTGGTTTCTTAAGACTCTAGTATCAAGAAAGTGAATGTTGAGTTAAGGATACAGCCAATGAGAAATATGTAAATACAGTTTTTAGGAAGTTCTATTAGATGGGATGATAAAAAAGCTGGGTGGAATCTGAGATATAAGATATTTAAAGTTGGGAAAAATGAACTTGAAGTGGAAACATTTAAAGATATACATGCACACATATATAAGACAAATTTTAAATATTTAAACTTCTTTTTGTATATTTCTAAAGCTTACATTTTTATGGTTCATCTTATGTAGAGATTGGCAATACGAATGCATGACCTGCAAAAAAGAAAGTATATTTGGTAAAATAAAAAATCATAGTATCGAATAGCATGGCTCAAAAATTAGTTGACATGTGTTTACCTCATACTAATATTAAACTTTCCAGTTAACACTTGGCTAATGAAAAATTTAAAAATTTGCTCATGTGTGTATTTGAGTATGAACATCAGAGTTCAGTATCATGTGCTTTCTTAATCATTCTTCTATATAGTCATCTCCTCAGCTCCAACTATGATATTTTTCAAGACATTTAACTAGAGATACAGAAAGTTAGCTTAAAAACTGGTCTTTAATTTTATCCTTTTCATTCTTAATATGAAAAATGGGAGTCAATGCATCAAGAAATTTAAAATTTCTAGTAAATTCATTGAAAATAATGAAACATCATGTTTTGTAACCCTCTCTCAAAAAGAAAGAAATAGAGGTTATAGCTCAGTATAATAGTGCTTGACTAGTATATCTAAGACTCTAGGTTTGATGGTGAGACAGAATTTCAGGGGGAAAGCAAAAGGGAAATATGAGGAAAGATAGTGAGTATATATAGATACTCATGCATATAAACAAAATTGTTTAGCTTTATATAGCTAGTTTTGTTTAGATAGACAGTAAGTTGAATGTCTATTATTAAAACTAATATCTATCTCTTGGGAAAACTTCTTACATCAGATTCTCATCATCAGACACATAGATGATTATATTTTTTGAAGGACATAATATTCTATGATATTATTTTTGCCTTCCGGATATTATAGTAATTATTTAAAACCTCCAATGTATTTATTATTCCTAGGAGAGATTGTAGATAAATAAAATAAGACATACAAATACAAAAAACTTATTTCAAATAATATTAAGAAATGTTCACATAAAACATTTGGATTCTATGACATGTCTTAGAATAAGAAGCAAAACTGGAACAAAATATTTTAAGATAATTAGAATAACAGAAGCAAAGAGCAGGGTAAACCTATAATCTGCTTAGAAGTAATGAGGAGACTTCTGCTCTCAGAACCTTCTATAACACCACAGTTAACAAACATGAATAAAGAAGATCATCACTTTTATTGGACATTCCCACACACTTAGAGTCATGAAGGCATCTCTTACAAGTTTCCCATGTGTACACAGATTACCTCAATAGCAAAAAGTAGGAATTAATATATCTAAACCAGAAAATGAGATTATTATTTAAGATCATTCATCTTAACTTCTTTAACTTCAATCACACATACCACTGATTCCGAAGTTACTGTAAAAAAGGATAATTCACACTGAAGTCAAATCTATGAATGAACTTTCATTTAGTTGTATCATCCATTATGAGTGTCAGGTTAATTTAAAATATATAAAAAAAGTTTTTTGTTGCAATTACCAATATAGTCAAAGCTCTTATTCATCTTATTTTTCTCCAAATTTAAGTTCAAAGGTGATTGGAAAATGTCAATAGTTTAATAGAAAAAATTTCAAACTGAATTAAATATTCAGAGTAGAAAATATTTTTTAACTTTTGCAAATGTTTTTGTCATTATGAATCCCAGGTAACTTTGTAAAAATGTCTAAAAAGTATAAGCATTTATCTGAAACCACACACACACACACACACACACACACACACTAAAGAGAGAGATACAGGCACAATTGTACTTGAATCAGACTCTATACTAAACTGTTGCTGATAGGAACAAAGGCACTGCACAATGCTCTGAATGCACCTGACTTTAAACTACAACATATGCTTTCCTCACCTACTAAGATAATCTTGTAGACAATTTTGTTAGCAATTGTTTTGCAGGGAGATGTTTGTGTTTAAGTTCTCTTCTTAATGTAGTTATGTGGTCCATGCATTGAATAATTTTCTATGTACTGCCCATACTTTCATATGAAATACACCAATCCTAATCTTAGAGAGTTTTCATGTGTTCATTTCCTGAATTGAAACTTAAGGAGATAATGAAAATTCTCATGAGAATTGAGATTAATAACCATATTTCCCCAGGAGTCAGCAATTTTCTTCGTATCCAAATGTACTCCCCAGATAATCTGTATTTTTAAAAGCAGTATTCTCAATAGAGGAATCTCAAATGTCTGAGAAATCCTTAAAGAAATGTTCCACATCCTTGGTCATCAGGGAAATGTAAATCAAAACTACTTTGAGATTTTATTTTACACTTGTCAGAATGGCTAAGATCAATTCTCATGCTGGTGAGAATGTGAAGCAAGAAGAATACTCCTCCATTGTTAATGAGAGTGCAAATTTGTACAGCCACTATGGAAATCTGTGTAGTAGTTCCTCAAAAGATGAGGAATCTGATTGATCTACCTCAAGACCTAGCTATATCAATCTTGGAGACGTACCCAAGGGGTACTCCATCTGACCATAAGGACAGTTGCTCTACTATGATCACTTCAGCATAATTCATAATACCTGAACCTGGAAACAACCTAGGTGTTCCTCAACTGAAGAATGAATAATAAAATGTGGTACATTTGCACAATAAAGTATCACTCAGCTATTAAAAAAATAACATCATGAAATTTTCACACAAGTGACTTCAAGTAGGAAAATAAATCATCCTGAGTGATGTAACTGAGACCTAGAAACACAGATATGATATGCATTCATATAACTGGATATTAGCTGTTATGTAAATGATAATCAATCTTATGTATCCTCTCAGAAGCCCCAAGGTTAGCCCATCACAAATACTTCTTGTTAGCACCTACTATCTAGAAATATATTCTACCTGAACTCCCAGTGGCCACAGCTGATACGGTCCCATAAGCATTCCCTGCCTGGTAACACACAGTCACCACAATCTAGCAAGAAACAGAGAGGGTAACAAAAACCAAGAAAGACAACTCCATCCAATAAAAAAATTACCTATATCAGCATCTAGAATTACAAGCATCCCAAACATAGATGCATAGATTGCATAAGAACACAATCAATCTCCACAAGAGCACAGCAACCCAACTGAGGCAGGCACTGAGAGATTCAAAAAAAGCTGAAGCACAAGAAAAGTGTTTTAAAAATAGCTATTAAGAATACATTCAAGGTCATTCAAAAGAATTTAAATAACTCCTCAATGAGGTTTGTGAAAATAAAAACAAACATTGAAAAGAAATTATGAAAATAGCTAAGACATGAAAATGAAATAGAATCAATACAGAATACACAAACTGAGGAAATTCTGGAGTGGAAAAAATTAGAAACTCCTATAGGAATGTCAGAGGCAAACCTTACCAACGATATAAGAAATATAAGACAGAATCTCAGTCATTGAAGGCATAATAGAAGAAATAAATAACTTGGTCAAAATTTGTTAAATCTAAATATAGAATAAAACAAAACAAAAATACCCAAGCAAGCAAACAAACAAAAGACAGGCACAAAATGTTCAGAAAATCTGGAACACCACGAAAAGACTAAGTCTTTGAGTAATAGGAACAGAGGAAGGAGAAGTCCAAGGCACAGAAAATATTTTCAGCAAAATAGTAGAATAGTATTTCCTTAACATAAAGAAACAGTTGTCCATCAAGTTATAAGAAACATATATACAGTTCTTTTCCATTCTGCACCTCTGCCAGGGCACAGTAGTGGGCCTGCTCCTCTCCCACACCCCACAGCCTGCCTGTCTCCCAGGAGGTCTGTCATAACCAGGTCACAGAAGGACACAGGAGGACAGCTCTAAGCAGGGACACAGGGATGCCCTCCTAATCAGAGTTAGCACTGCCTGCCTCCCAGGAAGGCTGCTCTAACTCATGTCACAGAACTTTACTTACTTCCAAGTAGTCAGGCTCCAGTAAGAAACACTCAGGCTAGTTAACACCAGAGATAACCAAATGGCAAGAGGCAAACATAAGAACATAAACAACAGAAACTAATGTAATTTTGCACTACCAGTACCCAAATCTTTCACCACAGTGAGCCCAGAATAATGTGACACACCTGAAAAGCAAGATGCTGACCTAAAATCTTATCTCATGAAGATAATGGAGAACTCTAAAGAGGATATAAATAGCTAACTTAAAGAAATGCAGAAAAGCCCAGGAAAACGGGTAGAAGTTCTTAAAGAGGAAACAAATAAATCATTTAAAGAAATACAGAAAAAAACAATCAAACAGATAAAGGAATTGAACAAAATGGTCCAAGACCTAAAAATGGAAATAGAAACAATAAAGAAATCATAAATGAAGGCAACCCTGGATATGGAAAATCAAGGAAAGAGATCAGGAGCTACAGACCCTCGAACAGAATACAAGCGATACAAGAGAATCTCATGTGTAGAAGATACAATAGAAGATTTTGACCCAATAGTCAATGAAAATACAATGTATAAAAAACTCCTAATCAAAAATATCCTTGAAATTTAGGATGCAATGAAAAGATCAAATATAAGAAAATAGAACTAGAAGAGAGCAAAAATTCCCAGTTCAAAGGGCCAGAAAATATCTTCAACAAAATCATAGAAGAAAACTTCCCTTACCTACAGACAGAGATTGCCATAAATGTACAAGAGCCCTACAGAACACCAAATAGATTGGACCAGAAAAGAAAATCCTCCTGTCACATAATAATCAAAACACTAAATGCACAGAATGAAAAAAAGAATATTAAAAAAGAAAGGCCAAGTAACATAAAGACAGACCTATCAGAATTATACCAGGCTTCTCAACAGAGACTCTAAAAACCAGAAGATTCTAGACAGGTATGGAGATCTTAGAGAACACAAATGCCATGTCACGCCCACCTCGCCAGCAAGGATGACGCAACAACAGGATCCTTCTTCATGCACTTTATTGGGGAAAACACCATTGATTGTAAAGCAAAAGACCCCGAAGCCTGAACTGGGTGTTGCTTAAATAGTTATCACAACTGTGTATAAGTGTCTAATTGGTGTTTCTTGTAGAACTTCATTTACATACTGCTCGGGAGGGTGAAGAGCTGTGTCTGAAAGATACACATGCTCACAGCAGGTGTTTACGACCCTGAATGTAGCTGTTTTCCACCTCAGACACAGGAAGCAGGCGCCATCTTCTAATGGTGGCTCCTTACAATGCCAGCCTAGTCTACTATAACTAACAAAATGCTCAATCATCATAGATGGAAAAACCAAGATATTTCATGACAAAACCAAATTTAAACAATATCTTTCTACCAATCTAGCCCTATAGAGGATACTAGAAGGAAAACTCCAACACAAAGAGGGTATCTACATTGTGGTCCCCTGTTACGGATGGTGTCCCACGACTATCTCTGATCTCCTGGCTGGGGACAGGGTGAGAGCAGGGAGGGTCTGCTACTGTCTCTGTCATTACCTCCACCTACATTTCACTGTCTGTCCGTCTCCAGCCCGGCCTGGTGCGGGAGGTCTGGGCCAAAGGGCACAGAGTGCGAGCAGCGGGGGGAGGAGGGGGGGAAGATTGCCTGCCCCTACTGCTGCCTCTGCTCACATCTCTGCTGTTGCCACTTGGTCACTCCTAGGTGCTGCACCTGTCTCTCCACACTGAGCAGGCCTGGGCTGGGCAGATAGGAAATTGGCTAGCTGGCAAGGAGGCAGCTTGGTGTCCCAGGCAGGTTCCGGGAGAGCAGATCTCTCCCCAAGTGTTACAGCTCTTGTGACAGAAACTCTCACACCAGGATGATTCTCGCACACCTCTTTACTTCTCCTCAATAGAACCCTTATATACAGTTTCAGGGTGGGTTAGGGTCTGGAAGCAGATAATGCCTATTGACTTTGTTGGAGAGCTTGGATATACCTCATCTACATGTGGGAGAGCCTAAGGCACTGTTTCTCATGACTGATGGCCATAGACCTCTCTGCGGGAGGGGCTGTAGAGGGCTGATGCTGAATGAAAAGAACCAGGGCCCAGGAGCAGAGCCGAACACCTGTTGTCCAATAAAGGTCTGGGGTTCAAGACTTATGCTCAACCAGGCACCCACCTGCTTCTCACAGCCCACTGCCCCACATCTACATCCAAGAAAATTCAAGAAATTAACCATCTCAGAGCAAACCCAAAAGAAAAGAATCACACACTCACATATTACTACCTCCAACAACAAAAATAACAGGAACTAACAATCACTGGTCTTTAATATCTCTCAACACCAATGTATTCAATTCTCCAATAAAAAGACATAGGCTAAAGACTGGATATGCAAACAGGATCCAGCATTATGCTGTATATAAGAAACACCTCAGTGACAAAGACAGACACTACCTCAGAGTAAAAAGCTTGAAAAAAGTTTTCTAAGCAAATGGTCCTAAGAAACAACCTGAAAGAGCCATTCTAATATACAATAGATTTTCAACTAAAAGTTATTAAGAGAGATAGAGAAGGACACTTTATATTCATCAAAGGAAAGATCCACCAAGATGTAGTCTCAATTCTGAGCATCCATGCGCCAAATGCAAGGGAAACCACATTTAGAAAAGAAACTTTACTAAAGCTCAAAATAAACATTGAGTCTTACACAATAATAGTGACTTCAGCTCCCAGCTATCACCAATGGACAGGACATTGAAGCAGAAACTAAACAGAGACATAATGAAACTAATAGAAGTTATGAACCAAATGAAATTAGCTAATATATACAGAACATTTCACCCTAAAACAAAAGAACATGCATTCTTCTCAGTACCTCATGGTACCTTCCCCCAAATTGACCATATAATATGACACAAAACAAGCCTCAACAGATACAAGAAGACTGAAATAATCTAATGTATCCTATCTGATCACCACAGACTAAGACTAGACTTCAATAACAACCAAAAAAGAGAAAGCCTACATATTCATGGAAACTGAACACCTGTCTACTTCATGATAACTTGGTCAGGGAAGAAATAAAGAAAGGCTTTCTAAAATACAATGAAAATGAAGACACAGCATATGCAAACTTATGGAACACAATAAAAGCAGTGTTAAGTGGAAAATTCAAAGCACTAAGTGTCTTCATAAAGAAATTGGAGAGATCCTACACTAGCAAGCTAACAGCACACCTGAAAGCTCTAGAAAAAAAAAAGAAGCAAATACACCAACTAAGGGCACATAGACAGTATCCAAATCAACAAAATTAGAAATGAAAAGGGAAACATAACAACAGAAACTGAGAAAATTCAAAAAAATCATCAGATCTTATGACAAAAGCCTATACTCAACGAAACTGGATAATCTAGATAAAACGGATGATTGTCTAGACAGATATTACATACCTTTGATCCCAAATTTTGTCTGCTTACAAGATCTGTAGGGACAAAGATGGAGCAAAGACTAAGGGAATGGACAACCCATCCTATGGGCAAGAACCAATCCCTGACACTTAATAATACTCTGTTCTGCTTGCAAACAGGAACCTAGCATAATTGTCCTCTGAGATGCTCCACCCAGCAGCTGATGGAAACAGATGTAGAGACCCACAGCTAAACATTAAGTGCAGATTGGGGAGTCTTGTGGAAGAATTGGTGAAAAGAATGAGTGACCAGAGAGGATAGAGACTTCAAAAACCACAAGGAGACCAACAGAATCAACTAACCTGGACCCTTTTGTGGGGGCTCCCAGAGACTAAACTACCAACCAAAGAGCATGCATGGTCTGAACCTAGGTCCCCTGCACATTTGCAGCAGATGTTCAGATTGGTATTTATGCAGTTCCCCCCAAAACTGAAGCAGGGTCTGTCCCTTAGTTGGTTGCCTGGGTGTGGATTCCATTCCCCTAACTGGTGTCCCTTGTCTGGCTTCAGTGGAAGAGGGTGCCCCTAGTCCTGCAGTGACTTCCAGGGTAGGTTGGTGCCCAGGGTGGGGTAACTCTTCTCAGAGGAGAACGGAATGGGGGTGGGGAACAGGAGGAGGGACTGTGTGATGAGGGACTTGGAGAAGAAGGAGAGCTGCAATTGGGTTGTAAAGTAAATACATAAATTTAGAAATTAAAAAATTAATAAATACATAGACAACATTATTTTCATTATTTTACTTATTTACTTTTTTTTTTTTACATCCTGATCACAGTTCCCCAATAGTTCCATCCTCACACTCTCCTCCCCAAATTACCCCCTCCCCTTCTCCTTAGAGAAGATATGCCCCATTGGGTGCCACCTATCTTCGGACATCAAGCTGAAGCACAACTAATTGTATTCTCTCCCACTGAAGCATGACTAGGCAGCCTATCTAGGGGAAGGGATACCAATGGCAGGCAACAGAGCAAGAGACAACTCCAGCTCCAATTGTTAGGTGACCTACGTGATTACCAAGTTGGACATCTGCCACAAATGTGTAGGGGGCTTGGTCCAGCTCCTGCCAGCTCTTTGGTTGGTGGCTCAATCTCTGTGAACCCCCATTGGCCCAGGTTAGTTGATTCTGTAACCTTGTGGTGCCTTTGACCCTCTAGCTCTCTCAATTCTATCCTCCACTCTTTTACAAGATTCCCCGAATTCTGCCTAGTGTTTGGCTGTAGATCACCACATCTGTTTCTAGCAGCTGCTGGATGAAGCCTCTCAGAAGATAGTTATGCTAGGCTTCTGTCGGCAAGCATAGCAGAGTATCATTAATAGTATCAGGGGTTGGCTCTCTCCTATATGATGGGTCTCAGGTTGGGCCAGTCATTGGTTGGCCATTTCCTAAGTCTCTGCTGCATCTTTATCTCTATGTATCTTATTGTCAGGACAAATTTTGGGTTGAAGGTTTTATGGTTCGATTGATGTGCCCTTTCCTCTACTGAGAGTCCCATCTGGCTACAGGAGGTGGCCACTGAAGTCTCCATACCCCCTGCTTCTAAGAGTCTCAGCTAGGGTGGCTCCCATAGAATCCTTGGAGCCTGTCGGGAGCAGCTCTGCTTATACACTGAAGGCCTAAAATCAGCAATAGGCCTGACATACATACCTGCTCGTACCAAGTCTTGGGTCTCTGTGGAAAAACACTGAAACAGATAGCTGGGAGTTATTGTAAACAGACAGCTTTGGTGGAAGGCTGCCAAGCCTGGCTCATAGGCCTTGTAGATTGGTAACCTTGGTGGATAGTACCAACTTAGATAAAGACAAGTGAATTATAGGCGGAGTCGTAGTGGTCTGTCCCCTGAACCTTCATTCAGCTGACACTCTGTTCTGGAAGAGATCTGTACTCCCCTTGAACACCCACACTTCTTCGTCATCCCCTTCCCCACATCCTGCCTTTTTGTGTATATAACCTGTGTGTGCAAAAGTAAAACTTAAGATCTGATCAGATTATAGACAATTGTCTTTGCCTGCTTCACCCCCGCCCCCCCCCCCCCCGCTCTCTTTCAGGTGACCTCCCCAGACCCCTGTTTAATGTCCTGCTGGGCAGGACAGAAGCCTCCCATATTCCAGGTCTCTAGCTACTCCTATAAATAGCCCCTAATGATTTCCATTTTTCCAGCCATCTCCCACCCCACTCTCCCCACATCTGACCCCCATCCCCATTCCCATTCTCACCTCCTCTCTCACCCAGTTCCTTCCCTCCATCCACCTCCAATGTCTATTTTATTTCCTCTTCTGTGTGAGATTTAAGCCTCCTCCCTTGGGACCTCCATATTACTTAGTTTCTTTGGGTCTGTGGAGCCTTGTTGTTCTGTGTTTTATGACTAATGTCCACTTATAAGTGAATACACAGCATGAGTTTCTTTCAGGGTCTGGGCTACCTCACTCAGGATAATACTTTCTAGTTCCATCCATTTGCCTGGAGATTTCATGATGTCTTTGTTTCTAATAGCTCAGTAGTATTCCAATGTGTAGATATACCCACATATTCTTTATTCTTCATATGAGGGATATCTAGGTTGTTTCCAGTTTCTTGCTATTATTAATAAAACTGCTATAAACATAATTGAGTAAGTGTCCTTTTTGTATTGTGGGACATCTTTTGTATATGTCCAAGAGTGAAATAGTTGGATCTTGAGGTAGAACTCTTTCCAATTTTCTGCAAAACTGCCAAATTGATTTCCAGTGTACCAGTGTACATTCCCACCAGCAATGGAGGAGTTCTGCCCTTGCTCCACATCCTTGCCAGCATTGGTGTCCCTTGAATTATTGATCTTAGTCATTCTGATTGGTGTAAGGTAGAATATGAGTCATTTTGATTTTCATTTCCCTAATGACTAAGGATATTGAACATTTTCGTAAGTGCTTCTTGGCCATCCAAGATTCCTCTGTTGAGAATTCTCTGCTTAGCTGTGAACCCCGTTTTAAAATTGAGTTGTTGGACAGCCCCTGCTCCTGTTGTTGAGGGATGAGTTTGAAGACTAAGCTGCATATCAATTACATATATGCAAGGAGATTAGGTCCAGCCACTGCTTGCTCTTTTGTTGGTGATTCAGTCTCTTGGAGCCCTCAAAGATATGGGTTAGTTGACTCTGTGTAGGTCTTCCTATGGGATCTCTGTCCTGTTAGGGTCCCTCAATCCTTCTCCCAACTCTTTAGTAAGACTCTTGAGCTACATCTAATATTTGGGTGTGAGTCTCTGCATCTCTTTCTATTGGCTGTTGAGTGGAGTCCCTCAGATCAGTTATGCTAGGTTCCTCTCTGAAAGCATAACAGAGCATCATTAATAGTGTCAGGGATTGGTTCTTACCCATGGGATGGGTTTCAATTTGGGGCAGTCATTGGTTCCCTCAGTCCCAGCTCATCTTTGTCCCTGTACATCTTGTAGGAAACATTTTAGGTTGAAGGTTTTGTGGATGGGTTACTGTCCTTATCCCTCTACTGGGGGTCCTGCTTGGCTATAGGAAATGGCCACTTCAGGATCCATATCCCCAATGCTAGGAGTCTCAGTTGGAGTCACACCCATAGACCCCCTGGAACCTCCCCCCATCCCAGGTCTCTGGCACATTTTAGAAATTGTTCCCATACCCCCACCACTGAGCTCCCTTCTCTCTCCCCTGTACTCTCTACATATGATCTCCATCCCCTACCCTACTCTACTCCACATCTTCTCTACCACCCAATTCCACCCTTCTGTCCACCTCTGATATCTATTTTGTTTCCCCTTCTGAGAAAGATTCAATTATTCTCCCTTGGGACCGTCTTTATTTTTGGCTTCTTTGGGATTGTTGATTATAGCATGGTTATCCTGTACTTTTTTTGTTTTTCCACGTGAAGTAGAGAATTGCTCTTTCAAGGTCTGTGATGAATTGTGTTGTAATTTTGATGGCAATTGCATTGAATCTGTAGATTGCTTTTGATAAGGTGGCCATTTTATTATGTTAATTCTGTCAATCCATGAGCATGGAAAAGTCTTTCCATCTTCTAGTATTGTACTCAATTTCTTTCTTCAGAGACTTGAGATTCTTGTCATACAAGTCTCCTGTTTGGTTGGAGTTACATCAAGATATTTTATACCATCTGTGGCTATTATGAAGGATGTTGTTTCCCTAATTTCTTTCTTTGCCCATTTATTGTTTGAATAAAGGAGGACTACTTATTTATTTTGTTTTTGAGTTAATGTGTATTCAGCCACTTTGCTGAAAGTGGTTATCAGCTGCAGGAATTCTATGGAAGAATTTTTGGGATCATTTATTTATACTATTACATCATCTGTGAATAATGATACTTTCCAGTTTGTATCCTTGATCTCTTTTAGTTATATAACTCTAGCCAGAACTTCAAGAACATTCTTGAATAGATGCAGAGACAGTGAACAGCTTTTTCTTATCTCTGATTTTAGCTCAATTGCTTTAAGTTTCTCTCCATTTAATTTTGACTATTGGCTTGTTGTATATTGCCTTTACATTTAGGTAGGGACCTTGTATCCATGATCTCTCTATGACTTTTAACATGGAGGAGTATTGATTAGGTCAAAGGCCTTTTCACCCTCTAATGAAATGATTTGTGTTTTTTTTAACTTTCATTTTTTATGTGTTGGATTGTATTGATGGATTTTTGTATATTGAACCATCCCTGTATAAATGGCATTTTAAAAATATTGTAATCGTTCTCAAATCATCTCTCATCAGCTCAAACAATATAAGATAATCACAAATTATCTCTCACTAGCTAAAACATTACAGGCTAATTAAAATATTTAAAGCTTTATTTACATATTATGTTACCCATATTCAAAATTAAGCATTAAGCCTAACAAATTTTCTTTTAGATGTGGCTAGAACTATTGGTAAATTATAAATGTACCTGTAATCTTAAAAATAAAAATTTTCCATAAAATTTTACAACTATGATAATAAATATATAATATTTAAAGATGAATATATACATATTAGAAGTTGAATATTTAAGAATATTCAGATGAATAACCACAATTATGAGTAAACATAGTTTTCTTTTAAATAAAATATAAATTCAAAATTTTTATTTTGTTTATGTGTCTATTTGTGTATGGGAGACATAGGAGCACTTATGATAAAGAGGCAAAAAAAAAAAAAACATGTAGGAGAAGTCGTTTTGTCCTTCTAATTTACAATTTCAGGGATGAAGTCCAGGGAGTAAGAATTGGAAAAAAGAGCCTTTCCTGATACGTCATGTTGGTAGCTTTTCCTTTTTTCAAATAAAACGCATAATTCAAAAGGAAATAAATAGAAATTCATATTAAGTGATAATTTTAGTTTGCTTATACATTATCACAAATACAGAGTAAAACTATAATCTTTCAATAAAACAATGCATCAAATATATTATAAAATGAAACAATATTTTATAGTCTTGACTGACTGAAATTTAAATTTTCTTTTATTTTTAATTGTTGGAATTGGGGATCAAAACCAGGCCCATTGTGTAGGGAATCTCCCTATTGAATCAATCTCTAAGTCATAACTGGATATTTTAAAAAACAAAAGCAACATTGGAAACATAAGCTCAGTATCTCTCAGTTGTCTTTGAGAGACAACATGAGCTTTAGGAAAAATATTTGGATTTAAAAATGTTGGCTTATATAAGCTGGAATCATAACTCATTAGTAGTATGCTGGCTTAGCAAGTATGAAGTTACACTTGATTAATTCCATGTCTCCCATGACACATAAAAGAATCTTCTATTTTCTTGGAGGTATAAAAATGAACAAAACAAAACAAAATGAAAACTGAACCAGACTTATCTTAGAAATAATTGGTGTCATTTAAATCTCCTTTCTTCATTTCTTTCATATAATCAAATAGTATAGTCATTTCTTTAAGAAAGATGCAATCCTGTGGACTGTATTAATGAATGCCTTTTTCACTTGCTGATTCCTCAGGGTGTAGATAAAAGGATTCAGAAGTGGAGCTACTGAGGTATTGAGCACAGAAATTCCCTTGGAAATAGATACGCTCTGCTTGAATGAAGGTTTAACATACATGAAGATGCAGCTGCCATATGAAAGGGATAACACAATCATGTGAGAAGAGCATGTAGAGAAAGCCTTCTTCCTCTGGCTGGCTGAAGGGAGTTTGAAAATTGTCATAGCAATGTAGGTATAGGATATGATCACCATTACCAATGTGATTAAGAGTGTCACCAAAGCTGAGACAAATGCCATTGTCTCCTGGAGTGTTGTGTCTTTGCAAGCAATCTGAAGAATTGGAGTGGTATCACAGTAGAAATGATCAATAATGTTGGAATCACAGAAGTCA
>NW_021620026.1:310291-340259 GCF_004785775.1 Grammomys surdaster
GAGAGAGAGAGAGAGAGAGAGAGAGAGAGAGAGAGAGAGAGAGAGAGGAACATCCCAGGTTATTCAGCTCATCTAACTGAAATGTCTGATATCCATCTCACTACTTCCACAGCAGTGTCCAATTTCAAAACTGAAAGCAAATCATTGGAGTAATAATTTTTACACTTTCTATTTCTATGTCTATTGCTTTGGTTTCTGTTGTTACCTTGTGTTGTGTTAACCTTGTCTTTCAATACCAACTCAGTAGGAAGAGTTTTACATTACCAAAGTGTGAAGTAAGGCAGTTAATTAATTAATTATTTTATTTATTTATGTTGGAGAAAAGTCTTGCTATGTACCTCTGGGTGTCCTGAAACTTACTATGTGGACCAGGCTGTCCTCAAATGTGCAAGAACCTGCCTGCCTCTGCATTTTGGTGCAGGGATTAAAGGTTTATCACACTATTCTGGTTTCCATTGTGGGTTCTTATGCTTCATGTACCAAGAAAAATGAATCTGGAGATACAAGATACAAGAGAAGAGAGAAATGTGTAAATACCATTTTATAGACTTTTATGAGGTAGGAATACTGCAGCTGTTTACAAGTCTGAGGAATAGAAGTTTTAGGGATGGGAAAATGAGCTTGAAGAACACTTTTTCAAGGATAAATAAATATAAACTAATCACTAAAGAAATTGTAAATTTTTAAATTAAAAATTTTCCCTATGTAATTCTAATGCTTACATTTTTCTGAGTTATCTTATGAATTCATAGACAACATAAATGCATGACCTACAAAAGAAGAGCATTATTTGTTAAAATAATAAACCTAGTATATGATTCAAATTAGAGTTGACAATTTTCCGGTCACAAAATATTAAAATCTCAAGCTAACATACAGTTAATTTTAATTTGTCAAAGTGCTTGGCTAGTAAAGGAGACCCTGGACTTGACCAGAGACAGAGTTGTGTAGAGAGCAGAGGAAAGGAACAGACAGGAAAGAAAAGAGAGAGAGAGCTGGAACCATGAATAATGATATTAACAAGTATGCATAGGTAGCTTTATATATCAAAATGGCACTACTAATAAACAAAATTGCTTAAATTTATGCAGTTTCTAAACTGAGCATCTGGTATGAAAAAGCATGATATCTCTTGAAAAACTTCTTACCTTGGATATTCATCATCAGACACATAGATGCTTTCATTTTCATTACCGGCATGACATCTTATGCCACAGGATAGTATACTAATTAGGAACAACCTCTAATGTATATATTATTTCTAAGAGAGGTCATAAATAACTAAAATAAGGTATCCAAGTACAAAGTAAATTTAAGATAATATCAAGAAATATTTAAAGAAAACATTTGGATTCTATGACAGATATTAAAATGCAAAACAGAAATGGGACAACATAAGATAGGAGAACTGAAGCAAAGAGCAGGGTAAGCAATAAGAAGACTTCTGACAGAACTGTGCTTTCCATCACAATCGGCAAATGTGGGTAAAGAAGATCAACACTTTTATTGGACATTCTCTCATATTCAGAGAGTCATGAGTGTGTCTCTTACAAGTTTACCTTGTCTACACAGATTATCACAATGTCCAAAATATAAGAATTCATATATCTAAACCACAGAAATTATTACTTAAGATCATTTATTGATCCAACTTCAATCAGACATACCAACAATTTCATAAAATACTCTGACAAAAGGTAGAATTTGTATGCAAGGCAAATTTATGACTGAACTTTTAAAGAATTGTGTTACCCATTATGAGTATCAGGTTAATTTAGAATGGAAAAAGAATTTAGTTCTAAATTATCAATACAGTAAAAAGTCTTAAGCATCTTATTTTCTTTTAATTAAAATTTAAAGGTGATTAAAATATCAATTTTTTTAATGGAAAATTTTTCAAAAATACATTAAATATATCTAGCAGAAAATAATTTTAAAATCTAAGATGTTAGTTTTATCTTTTAGAATCCCAAATAAGGATGTTAAAAAAATCTAAAAGATATGAATGTTTATCTGAAACACAAATGATCAGAAACTATAAAGAGGCAGAGAGACAGTCACAGACATACTTGGACCTGACTCTCCATAATGAATGTTTTCACCAAGTTGCTGATATGAACACAGACACTGCACTCTGTTCTGAATGTGCCTGACTTTAAACCACAATACGTGGTTTGTTTTCCTCACCTATTAAGACAGTCTTGATGATTTCATTAGCAAATGTTTTTCAGGCAGCTTTTTGTGTTTAAATCTTCTCTTTACTGCGGTGATGAGGTCCATGCATTGAAATCATTTTCTAGGTATTACTCTCACTGCCATTCATATAAAAATGAATTAACCCAAATCTTAGGGAATTTTTATGCTCATGATTCCTAAGTCTAAAACTAAAGAGATGATGAAAATTCTCATGAGAATTTGATCTTCATAACAACATTTCCCAGGGAAGCAATATTTTTCATCTTATCCAAATGTAGTCTCAAGATAAACTGTATTTTACAAAACAAAATGTACTTTAAGAAACTAGATTATCTCAGGAGACTTGAAGAGAGATTACTCTAAGCTACGTCTGCTTAGAGTCTGCTGTAACATTTAAGAAAGAAGTTATTAGTGAAGTTCCTAAATTAACCTAATTATTCATGTGTCTGTATTAGGCTTAGATAGCTTCTCACAGCACTCATGTTCATTGGTATATTTTAGGGCTACCAATTCAGTTAGATATCTTTAATAAGGTTGATAAGGTTGATAATACAGTTAATCTAATCAATCTATTTAGACCATAAGTTATGTGTCATGTGCAGTCTTTTTCTCTAAGAATAAGCTGGCAAAGATATTGAGAGGTGATTTGCTTGAAAAAAAAATGAATGGAAAAATGTGTAGCTTGGAAGGAACTAGAATGGTTGGTGAGAACTTTCATGTCCATCAATCAGTTAAAAGTAAACTCTTAGGTGTTCATGAGAAATACATTTCTTGTTTTAATCAGGGTTAGTATGGTGATCAAACATCATGATCAAACATCATGATCAAACATACTTCCTCCAACAAGAACACACCTCCCATTAGTGCCACTTCCCATGGGCCAAGCTTATTCAAACCACCATAACCTGCTTTCTTACAGAACCTAGGACCACCAGCCCAGTGTGGTACTGTCTATAATGGGTTGGGCCTTCTAAAATCTGTCACTAATTAAGAAAGTACTCAATAGGCTTGCTTACAGCTAGATCTTATGGAGGAATTTTCTCAATTGAGGATTTTCTTCTCTCAAATGATTCTAGTTTGCGGTGAGTTGATATGTATTATGCAGCATAACTCTCCAAAAGTCTCAAGAGAGTTCTTAGGCTCCATATAAATTTCTCTCCATAACTTTAAGACAAAGATATTCTTTACCTGTAATTTTACCAATCCAGAGGGTTCATGACGCTGTAACTTTAAACCCCCTCCCCTTTACGAGTTCCTCATGTACGACTCTTACAAGCAATATTCAGGTAAATGAGAAGCACATTTATTTTTTATAGAATTTTATTTAACTTGAAATCCATTGTCCTTTCATTGTCTGTTTTGACTGTTTTCAGTTTCTCTACCTGAATACTCATGATTCTGTTTTTCTTTTAGTGGAGATATTGACGACATGATTATATGATAAAAGATCTATGTGATAAATTCCAAAGGCAGAACTTGCTAAACCCTTAAAGGTCAAAGACAAGGAAGCTTTATCCTTTAAATCATGACAAAAATCAGGAGAAAGAGTGAGTTCATGTGGAGGAGAGAAAATGTCCATGCTTACTAACCCATTCCTGTGAGACAGGTATTAATTAACCCCTGAGGCGTCACCCTTGTGATCAAATATCCCTCTCTAGACCTCACCTCCAAGCACTGTGCTCCGAGGAACTAAGGGGGACAAGACCAAGTAGAAGATCTCTTATTTCCAGTCTTATGCCAGCAGAATACTATGAGTGTACAGTTAGGAGAAAGTTACCCAAAAGAATTATGATGCAATCTTAAATTTAAAACATGTCTTTTCATAATCATTTACTACTATTGTCTTGACCACTTTCCAAAAAGATGAATTGAGAAATACCTTTGTACAGAAATTGTTCCCATTGGCCAGAACCTGGGTATATGAAAGAAATGTGTAAGATAGACATTACTACTTTTTTGCTGAACAGGTTGTGTGTTAAAGAATTGTCATATTGAAAATATTCTAGAAAATGAATGCGTGACTCAGAGTAATTCACATTTGTTAAAACCCTCTATCAAAATTCTTAAAACCACTGGTGTGTAAGTTTCCTCTGTGTAAAATTAGGTCTTATAAAATTTTATTTAAATGGAATCAACTCCAATCAGTATACATCAGCTTAATCTTTCTTCATTTTATTCAATAAACACATATTTCAAATTCATCTCTGCCCTATATTCCTAAAATTTATCTAATGGTCATACTATATGGATATACTATCTATGCTTTGGTCTTTACCTCTTAAGGATGGTATTAACTAATTTTGTCCATTATGAATAAAGCTTCTCATCATTAGCATAGGGATGATTATTTATTCTTAAAATATTGTTAACTAATGAGGATATATTTTTATTTTTATATAAAAAGACTCAATTTACATCAATAAAAAGTAGTAAGTTATTATCAGAAGTATCTATATCATTTTCATTATAATAATGTTATGATTTGAAATGCCTTCTATACATCCATGTGTTCAAGCCTTGGTATCCACCTTGTGTAGTTTGGAAAACTAATGAAATAAGACCTTCCCCTCATCCCTTAGAACAGGTCCTAGAGGGTATCTATGTCTGGTATATTTCTGTATTTCTCTACTTCCTGTCCATCGTGAATTAAAAAAAATTATCTGCCATATGGTCCTGCCACTATGACATTATGACCAAGTGCATGAAAGAGATGACCATGAAATAAACTACATGCTGATTACTTTAAGTAATTTATGTTTGATATTGTTGATTCCTAAAACCAAAACAAGTTGAAAACTGGCATCAGAGATTTGGAATTGTTCCTGCGAGTGTAGCTTCCTGTTTGATTCTGAAATTTTGGAACTGAGGTGGGACAAAATAGTAGGAACAATCTCAAGAACATAAGGAATAAAGAAGCCTCTTACTCTGGAAACCTAGTGAAGCTTTTTACAGCATAAGATCCAGAATTCCAGCACTATTAGTAAGTGTTTAAGACTTTTGTCCCTTTCTAGTAATGAGCCTACAATTTTCTAGGAATTTCTTTTATTATAAGGAAAGGAAATGTGATAAATACCATGCTCAACCTAAGTGGTTTCTGGTTTTACTTTATCAGATTAGAAAGTATCCAAGGCATCTCCTGAGTTATTTTATACATTATTCTTAGCAGGAGCATTTGGGTATGTCTTAGAAGTCTTTTGAGATGAAATCTGTACATCATCAATTGAATATGTGGCTAATGGTAAGGTTTGCTTACTGTTTTAGAGAATGCTATACCCATCCTTAAGTATCTATTACTTTCTCCAACTCTTCCTTTGAGACTGCATACTGACCAGCATGAAATTTCTTACTTTCTTCTGGAGGGTTTGTGCGTTTTCCCATCTTGAGTATGCCTGTGTTTAAATACCTTTAATAACATTTTCAACTCCACTTTATGGTACTAGCAGGTTCTGAAAGTTTTTTTATCATTGAAGCCAATCTGAATTTCATTGGCAAGGTCCCTAAACATCTAAGGAAAATTCTCAGACTAAAGAAGATGGCTATATAGAACTGTGTGTCCTTGTCACCAAACTGCTGACAATTCTGTTATATGGGTAGAGTTTGAGACAATATAGAGAGAATATATAAAGCAAAGACTAAATTCTATAAGCATAAATTAATGAGTGCTTCTGGTAGGATCTCAAGATATTGTCATGTTGAGATGTTTAAAATACTAAGGACTACTCAAGGGGTTTAAGGTAGAAAATCAGTACTATATTGAGATTTGTTATAAAGATTGTCTATGTTACACTGTTATCTTCTGGCAAATAATGTGCCTACATTTTATGTGTGTCCTAAGACTTTATAAGAGGATAAAATTAAACATTACAAAGTAATTCATTTAGTAGAAGAAGTTTAAGTAAGCTTATTAGTCAGGATTTGGCATGCTTTTAAGTGGCTTTTAGACATAATTGTAGTGAAAGTCAGGAGCAAAGAGAGTGGAAAAACAAATGATCTTACAAGAAAATGAATGAGTTGCTTGTTGTGAACAGAAAGAATGATGGCATTAAAATTAACCCAAACACTTTGTGCTTGGGAAATGAGATATGTGCTGTGAGGGTGTTTTAGGAATTGGCCAGGTTGCACACATGGTAGGATTTGGAGTATAAAAACCAGACTTTCATTTCAAAATAGAGTATCTCTATGGCAGCATGTTCATGCAGTTCTCCCTACTGATGTTTTCAGTTTATTAAATCTGTACAAGACAGCTATGAAATCCTATAGACTCCAGAGTTACTCTAGAAAAACAAAAGCAATATATTCTTTAGACAATGCAACAATAATGTGAAATTTAAGTATTAGCACTCTTTTCTGTTGCTTGCTTTTTCTTTTTTTTTCTTTTTTTATTGGATATTTTATTTATTTACATTTCAGATGTTATACTCTTTCCCCATTCCCCCAAGATACCCCCTATTCCATCTCTCTTCCTTTTTTTGGATTTTATATCATATTAATTAACTGCAAGTAGTAAGGTCAGTTCTAGGTTGAAGAACTAGCAATACAATAGATGAAAATAGTCAAGGAATAAGCAAGGCAATAAACACAAATAGTCAAAAAAACAAGCAAGGAAATTACCAAACTTCTGTGAACACTCCCATGATCACTGTTTCTAAGGGCTTATCAGGATGACCAAAATATCTGAGCCTACTTCCCTGTCCTAGCCCAAAGTCATTTTCATGTCTGAAGCTTACTTCTTTGTTCTAGGCTAAGATTTGGATTCCTGCATGAAATTATTTCTTTGTTCTAGCCTAATGTCAGATTCCTACCTAAAGCCCATTTCCTTGTCTTTGGCCCAAGTCAGATTCTTGCCATGCAGCCCCAAAAGCTCTCTGCCTCTCTCCCTTTTTTAATTTCATAAACAAGACTGAGCCTGTCTTAGGTTGTTCTGCCAAGAATGCCTTCCTTACCCATCATGAAATATGTATCATCAAAAGCAATGCTCTTCTGTCTTAGGTTGGTAAGGCTCTGTGGAGAATCTTACCTGTCCTTGGCTTGCCAGCCTGTTCAGTTAATAACTCTGTCTGGGGGTCCATTTTCAGTTTCAAGCCATGTACTTTGGCTGTCAACATGTTGATGTTGTTATAGACAAGCTTTAACATGATGGGCAGGAATAAAAGTATTCCCAGAACAAAAACGGCTAGCATGATCAAGCTATATATGCCATTCATGAAGCTTGACTATAATAGAAATACTGACCTCAGGCCATGGGTGATTTTATCAGCAGTATATGCCAAATCAATGCTCATGAGAGTAACATTCTTTAAATTCATAATCTCACTATGAAAAGTTAAAACATCCAGATAGTTGTTAGAATTATGCCAAATACAAGTGTCTTTAAACTTTTTCTTAATTATAATGACTATCATTGTAAATTTTAGAACTAACATGAATCCAATGGTATTTAGCATGACACTTGAAATGGCTCCTTACTCTTAAACTCTGAACTTCCTTCCAATAGTTTGAATAGGATAAAGAGCATCAATTCTTTGTTCCAAACACCTATCTATATCCTCAATACATTAGTAACATTTTGCTAAATGATTAACAAATGTAGCTGTCTTAACTGCTTGTGCAATTGTGCTAGCAGTTAGTGTAATTAAAGCAATAATCAAGCCCACTATCCTCTTGCTTCTGCTTAAAGCCTGACTTTCTTCTTCTAGTACTTGCAAGCTTTTATTCAGAATACCAAGGTTCTGTAGTACTCAGAGCAATGAAACAAAAGATGGTTGATAGACCTCTGTAACAGATATGCCAGGTTTCATCACACTAACACAATTAAAAAGTGTACAATCAATGAAATTTACATTAAATACTGTAGAAGAGACAAAAGTAATTTTAACTTGACAATTAAAAGAGTCTTAACACATATACTAACACTTATTTGAATCCAGATCCTGCCCCAACTTTATCTCTTGCTAACATAACATCATAGAGAATTGCGTCTAACTTCCAAATATGTCTCTGAAAATATCCAGGACCAGCCTTCCAAATGAAGACTGTTATTTCCAATATTGGGTTGATTTCTAGACCAGTCCATGATTCAGTTCAAATAACTGGTCACATTTAAGAAAAATAGAAGATTCTCTGTTCAACAAGGTCTAAAAAATTGAGGCAAGGCAGCTTGTCCCATCTGGGATATAGGCAAGCAAAGGTGGGTCGGGAGCATATGTCCAATACTGCTTCCTAGTCACAATTGTCAGGCCACTCAGGAAACTCAAAGGTCAACATCATTCTTTGTCCCGGCATCAGCATGTCTCACCCATCACTCTGCAGCCACCATGCTCCTTCAACATCCTGAGAAAAAACACAAACATGCCCTCTTCCCCATATTAGATACCTGATCGGAATCATGCCATATGCCAGAAGTGGATCCTTACCTTTCACCTAGGCATAAGTATACCTAGATCTAAGGTGCCATAAACACTCAGCAGACAGTTCCTTGATGTCCATATTTTTTTAAATATTTAAAATAAAAAGAACATGATTTAAATAAATTTGTGGTGTATGAGGATATACCTCCCCTTTTTTTTATTTTATGAAGATATTGTTCTAGTGTTCCATGGGCCCCTTCCACAGTCTCTTGTCCTTGAGGATTATAAGAAATCCCAGTAACATGAGTAGTATTAAATTGTTGACAATATGTCTCTAAAGCTTGACTGCAATGGCCAGTTCCATTACCTGTTTTTTTAATTTATTTTTTGTATTTTTAATTTATTTTTGCATAATTTATTTATCTACATTTCAGATGTTATCTCCTTTCCCAATCCCCCCCCCCAAGAAACCCCTTATCCCATCCTCCCTCCTCCTACTTCCATGAGAGTGTACCCCCAACCATTCACCCACTCCCACCTCCCCACCCTTGAATTCCCCCACACTGGGCCATCCAGCCTTCACTGGACCAAGGATCTCTTTTCCCACCTATGCCCGACAAGACCACCCTCTACTACATATACAGCTGGAATCATGAGTGCCTCCATGTGTGTTCCCAGACTAGATGTTTAGACCCTGGGAGCTCTGGCTGGTTGATATTGTAGCTTTCCCCATGGGGCCACAAGCCCCTTCAATTCCTTCAGTCTTCCCTCTAACTCCTCGGTTGGGGATCCCATGATCAGTTCAATGGTTAGCTGTAACTGCCGTTTCTTTTGTAACGGCCGTCAGATTCTGCTACCTTGTAAAGGCCGGCCGGTTCTGCTGCTCCGGTCGGCAGGTCAGGGTCTAGCAAGAGAGAGAGTGGGGACGGAGAAAGGGGGAAAAAGGGGCGAGAGACACAAAAGATAGATACAAGACAGAGTCCGGTGGAGTCTCTTCAAGTCTCTTCTTTATTCTCCTCTCTTCTATATATATTCTCCTCACTCCTTCAGTCTCCTGACACCTCCCACCTTCCACCTTCTACCTTCTACCTCCTACCTCTACCTCCTACTTCCTACTTCTTACTACTTCCTACCTCCTACTACCTCTTCCCTTCTTACTTCCTACTTCCTACTACTTCTATAGAAGGGAAATCCTGGGTATTTATACCCTTTACCACGTGACTTGCCCTCATGGACAAGCTCAACTGAAGCCACTATGTCACGTGCCTTGTAGCCATGGATACCAGGAGCACCTTGCAGCTGGGGGCACTAAACAGTGTAGCAAGATGTTTATCAGAGTGCGCTCAGCTATTGCAGGCTGTTGAAACAAGTCTCTTGTCAGGGTATATGACTCGAGATGGCTGTAAAGATGATAGCGACTTTCGGCTAAGAGTCGGCTCCCAACAGGTCCCCCTTTTTAAATTTGTTTTCAAAAGGGAAGGCTGGGAAAACTTACGGAAACCGTGCCTGCCTTAGGTTGGAACAAAGGACCCCAGCCTCCCTTTCCCGTCTCTGGATACTCAACAGTCATTGGTTGAGCTCCTGTCTTAGGATGGTGAGGCCTCCCAGTTAGGGGCAAGGGTCTTGAAGTGTTCTCTTACCCGTCATTGACTATCCGGCTTAGCGCGTAAGTTAAGGGTTAATCCTCGTCAGTCTTGATGACAGAGGTTTTAGTCCCCCACTTCCAGCCTGTAATAATGGACCTGTATGGGTTTCATTTGAATAACATCTATCTGTTGTCGTAAAAAAGCCATCAGTTTGTTGAACAGCATGAACCTGAGAGACAAGAGACTTAGCAATGCCTGAATGGTTAGTGCAAAAGCAACACTCTTTTTAAGGGTAGCACATAACTTCCTCTGTTGGAGGAGTAAAAAGTATAAGCCTCTTCTATTCTGTAACACTATTTTCTAAATCTAATCTATATAAGTACAGAACTGATCATAGCTTTGATCTTAACAAAACAAGTAAGAAAAATCCCTATTCCTGCCCCAGTCAATCTCAAACCTAAAACACAACTATAGTAACTATGGTAATGAATTCTCTCTTGGGTTTAAACAATGTACCACTAAATCATAAATCAGGGAACCAAGAGTCTAATAGAGCCACCCTGGAGGCGTGGGTGGTGATGTCTTCTTCCGAACTGAGAAGAGCCACCCTGGAGGTGCAGGTGTTGATGTCTTCTTCCACACTGAGAACTTCCCACGTCAGGTATACTGGTTGATCCGCTCCAGTGAAGCATCTTCATATTTCCTGTAAAGAAAAAATACGCTTCTCAGGGGGTTTTTCCTCCCTGGATTTGTTATTATTGTCTATTTGTTTGATCAGTCTCTCTGGCAGCCATCGTGCGGCATCTGCCGTTTGGGAATATATGCAGACAGATCCTCTTCCCCAGATAAGCACTGGATCTGGCCCATTCCAGGTTCCAGTTAATGGGTCTTTCCAGAGGACTGTTGCAAAATTCTTTTTAGTATTAGGATGCCAGAATCTATCTGCAGCAGATTTTCCTTCAGAATCCAAAGATTTATGATTAGTAGGAATCAATGGAAGTAACAACAGTTGAGCTATCCTCCTTCCTGTAGGAATGGTGACTATATTCTGTATTGCCTTGGCCATTACCTTAATCTCACCTTGATAATCATTGTCTATAACTCCAGGAAAAATTTGTAGTCCTTGCAGAGTAGCACTGCTTCTTCCCACTATCAGGTCAAACACATTTGGATAGAGTGGTCCAAACACTCCAGTGGGTAAGGCCTGAGGTCCCATTTCTGGGGTTAATACTGTGTGGGTGGCAGAACTGAGGTCCAGTCCTGCACTTCTTGGTGTTGTTCGACTAAGTTCTGAAAGGGGTTGTTGTTTGTTGGTATGAAACTGACTGCCCCATAAGCCTGTTTTGGCTTGTATTGGTTCGGGGCCTGGGGCTGGCCCCTGTTCCCGTTTCCCTGATTATAGGAAAGGGTGTTTCCTTGTGCATCTGTCTTGGACCTACATTCACTAGCCCAATGCCTTCCACGTTTGCAACGTGGGCATAGCCCAGGCTGTTTTCTGGGCTGTCTCTGGGTTAACTCATTTTCTGCTTTGCAATATTTTGCAAAGTGTCCAGGTTTGTCACATTTAAAACAGGCCTTTTTATCTCTACTTGCCAAAAAATCTCTTACTGATTGTCCTTGTATGGCAGCTGCCATAGCTAAGCCCTGTTGGTAGGAGGGCCCTATATCAGAACAGAGTCTGATATACCCAGTAAGATCTGTCTTTTTCCTATAGGGTCTAATGGCTGCTTGGCAGGGAGAATTGGCATTTTCATATGCAAGTTGTTTCACATAATCTACACCTGCCTCTGCATTACCAAAAATCCTCCCTGCTGTTGTCATTTATTTATTTCTTTATTTCTTCCCTGGCCAAGTTATCATTAATTAGAGCATTGTTCAGTTTCCACTTGTATGTGAGCTTTCCATTGATTTTGTTGTTATTGAAGACCAGCCTTTATGCATGTTGATCTGATAGGATACATGGGATTATTTCAATTTTCTTGTACCTGTGGAAGCCTGTTTTGTGACCAATTATATGCCAATTTTGGAGAAGGAACCATGAGGTGCTGAGAAGAAGGTATATTCTTTTGTTTTTGGATGAAATATTCTATAGATATCTGCTAAATCCATTTGGTTCATAAATTCTCTTAGTTTCACTGTGTCTCTGTTTAGTTTCTGTTTCCATGATCTGTCCATTGATGAGAGTGGGGTGTTGAAGTCTCCCACTACTATTGTGTGAGATTCAGTGTGTGCTTCGAGTTTTAGTAAAGTTTCTTTTATGAATGTGGGTGCCCTTGCATTTGGAGCATAGATGTTCAGAATTGAGATTTCAATTTGGCTGATTTTTCCTTTGATGAGTATGAAGTGTCCTTCTTTATCTTTTTTGATAACTTTAGGTTGTAAGTTGATTTTATTCTATAATATAATGACTACTCCAGCTCCTTTCTTGGGACCATTTGCTTGGAAAGTTTTTTTCCAGCTATTTTCTCTGAGGTAGTGTCTGTCTTTTTCACTGAGGTAGATTTCCTGTATACAGCAAATGTTGGGTCCTATTTATGTATCTATTCTATTAGTCTTTTTATTGGGGAATCAAGTCCATTGATATTAAGAGATATTAAGGAAAGGTGATTGTTTCTTCCTGTTATTTTTGTTATTAGAGGTGGAGTTACGTTTGTATGGCTATCTTCTTTTGGGTGTGTTGGAAGATGATTACTTTCTTGCTTTTTCTAGGATATAATTTTTTTCCTTGTGTTTAAGTTTTCCCTCTGTTATCTTTTGTAGGGTTAGATTTGTGGAAAGATATTATGCACATTTGGTTTTGTTATGGAATATCTTGGTTTCCCCATCTATGGTAATTGAGAGTTTTGCTGGGTATAGTAGCCTGGGCTGGCATTTGTGTTCTCTTAGGGTCTGTATGACATCTGTCCAGGATCTTCTCCCTTTTATAGTCTCTGGTGAGAAGTCTGGTGTAATTATTGTAGGTCTGTCTTTACCTTTCCCCCTTACTGCTTTTAATATTCTTTCTTTGTTTTGTGCATTTGGTGTTTTGATTATTATGTGATGGATGTGGGAATTTCTTTTCTGATCTAGTATATTTGGAGTTCTGTAGGCTTCTTGTATGTTCATAGGCACTTCTTTAGGTTAGAGAAATTTTCTTTTATAATTTTGTTGAAGATATTTACTGGCTCTTTAAGTTGGAAATCTTTGCTTTCTTCTATAACTATTATTCTTAGATTTGGTTTTCTCATTGTGTCCTGGATTTCCTGGATATTTTTGGTTAGGAATTTTTTGCATTTTGCATTTTCTTTGATATTTATGTCAATTTTTTCCTATGGTATCTTCTGCACCTGAGATTCTCTCTTCTATCTCTTGTATTCTGTTGGTGATGTATGCATCCATGACTCCTGATCTCTTTCCTAAGTTTTGTATCTCCAGGGTAGTCTCCCTTTGTGATTTCTTTATTGTTTCTACTTCCATTGTCATGTCCTGGATGGTTTTGTTCAGTTCCTTCACCTGTTTGGTTCTATTTTCTTATAATTCTTTAAGGGATTTTTGTGTTTCCTCTTTAAGGGCTTCTACCTGTTTACCTGTGTTTTCTGGTATTTCTTTGAGAGTGTTATTTATGTCCTTCTTAAAGTCCTCTATTATCAACATGAGAAGTGATTTTAAATCTAAATCTCGCTTTTCCCATGTTCTGAGGTATTCAGGTCTTGCTATGGTGGGAGCCAAGTAACCTTGGTTTCTGTTGCTTATGTTCTTGAGCTTGGCTTTTTCCATCTGGTTATCTCTTATGCTACCTGCACTCATTGTCTCTGATTGGAGCTTGTCTCTCCTGTTATCTTGGTTGTGTCAAAACTCCTCAGAGTCCAGTTGTCTCCGTGATCCTGATATCCTGGTTGTAAGAGCTCCTGGGAATCAGGCTGGTTCTGGGATCCTGAAACCCTGGTGTGTTCAAGCTCCTGAGATCCTGTGATCCTATGATCCTATGTTCCTGGGTGTGTTAGAGCCTCTGGGAGTCCAGCCTCCTCTGGGTGTTCTGGGATTGAGTGCAGAGCTAGCACCTTATATCTGCTCAGGGCTCCTGTGCAGACCAGAAGGAACCTGTGCCACTGCCTTTGAGGGAGTTCCTGGGTCCCTACAGGTCCCAGTTACTTCCTGTTTGGGGGCAGGGCTGTCATGCCCTCTTCACCTATGATCCTTGGGCTTGTTAGAGCTCCTGAGAGTCCAGTCTCCACTGTCTTTTCTGGGATTGTGTGCAGAGCTGGCGGCCTAGGTCTGCTCAGGGCACCAGAGCAGAATGGAAGGCATATTAACACTTTTAAAGCATGTATTATTTGAGAGACAACTATGAAAGATTAAAACTTCTGATAATTTTGAGAAAAATAAAGATATGCATTTTGTGGTTAAAAAAAGACTATCTTAAAAATGAGAGATATGGGTGTCCACGACTCGCCATGCTGACTGTCAGCATGAAACGCTACCTGCTCTTCCAAGCTCTGGGCTGGACCTACTCTGATGAAGAATCTGACGAACTGTGTTTTGAATTTAGGTCTAGAACTTGATGAAATTACTTCTGAGAAGCAAATCATAAGCAAGGAACAAGGAAATATGAAGGCACAGGAGGCCTCAGATGTCGTGCTTTACAAGATTGATGTCCCTGCCAACAGATATGATATCCTGTGTCTGGAAGGATTGGCACGGGGACTCCAAGTCTTCAAAGAAAGGATAAAAGCTCCAATATATAAACGAATAATGCCCAAGGGAAAAATCCAAAAGCTGATTATCACAGAAGAGACAGCTAAAGTGCGCCCTTTTGCTGTAGCAGCAGTTCTCCGGAATATCAAATTCACTAAAGATCGATATGACAGCTTCATTGAACTTCAGTAGAAACTACACCAGAAAAAGAACATTTACAGGAAAAGAACATCAGTTGCTATTGGAACTCATGACTTGGACACGTTATCAGGCCTGTTTACTTACACTGCGAAACGTCCTTCAGATATTAAATTCAAGCCTCTGAGTAAGACCAAGGAGTATACAGCTTGTGAATTAATGAACATTTACAAGACTGACAATCATCTTAAATATTATTTACATATCATTGAAAATAAGTCCCTGTATCCAGTTATCTATGACAGCAATGATGTGGTCCTATCGATGCCTCCGAATATAAATGGGAATCATTCAAAAATAACAGTAAATGCTAGGAATATATTTATTGAATGCATAGGGACTGACTTCACTAAAGCAAAAATCGTGCTTGACATTATTGTCACCATGTTCAGTGAACACTGTGAAAATCAGTTCACAGTTGAAGCAGTTGAAGTAGTTTCTCCTATTGGAAAATCAAGTACCTTTCCAGAGCTGCCTTACAGAAAGGAGATGGTGAGAGCCGATTTAATTAACAAGAAAGTTGGAATCAGAGAAACTCCTGCAAATCTTGCCAAGCTCCTTATCAGGATGTGTCTGAAGTCAGAAGTCATAGGTGACGGCAATCAGATTGAGGTTGAAATTCATCCGACCAGATCTGATGTCATCCATGCATGTGACATTGTAGAGGACGCAGCTATTGCTTATGGCTATGACAACATTCAGATGACTCTGCCGAAAACATACACCATAGCTAATCAATTTCCTCTCAACAAGCTCACAGAGCTCCTCAGACTTGATATGGCTGCTGCTGGCTTCACCAAAGCACTGACTTTTGCTCTGTGCTCCCAAGAAGATATTGCTGACAAACTTGGCTTGGATATCTCAGCAACAAAGGCAGTCCACATAAGTAATCCCCAAACCACTGAGTTCCAGGTGGTGCACACTACCCTTCTTCCTGGCCTTCTGAAGACCATTGCAGCAAACCAGAAGATGCCCCTTCCTCTCAAACTGTTTGAAATCTCTGACATTGTAGTAAAAGATTCTAGCAAAAATGTAGGTGCAAAAAACGACAGGCATCTCTGTGCTGTTTATTACAACAAGAATCCTGGGTTTGAGGTCATCCATGGACTGCTGGACAGAATTATGCAGCTGCTGGATGTGCCTCCCTGTGAGGAAAGCGGGGGCTACATGATCAATGCATCCGCAGGTTCTGCATTCTTCCCTGGAAGGTGTGCTGAGATCTTTGTTGGGGGTCAAAGCATTGGGAAGCTAGGCGTCCTTCATCCCAGTGTTATCACCTTGTTCCTCTCTGGAAATCAATATTGAGCCCTTTTTGTGAAGTTGGTCTCTGTTGTGTGGTTCTGTCTCTCTAAGTGTCCCTTTCTGCTCCTGTGGTGTTCTTCAACCCTCTATTCAGGGCACATCCATTTGTGCGTCAATGTTTAATAAAGTGAAATGTGCTATTTGGAAAAAAATGAGAGATATGTAAAGGTCAATATTTAAAAATTTTAACTAATAAGGTTCTGTATGTGAAACTTCTTTTTCTTACTTAGTATAACTTTATTACAGTATTTATCCCTCTGCTTTCCTCCCATCTGTATCCACAACCTTTCCATTATTCATAAGAAAACAAACAGATGAGAGGTGAGCTTAGTGCTGTCGCCCAACCACCATTTTCTGGCTCAATGTTTCTCCTGCTGTCCAGAGAAGGCCTGCAGACCCCTAGCAACATTCAGGGATGACACCTCCCCCATCAATTCCCATCCTGAGGCACAACCAACAGAGGTGAGCAGCATGTTGTTCCTTGAGATGCATTGTCAGACCAACAACTCTGCCTTCATCCAGAAGGAGTCCTGCTGGCATCAGGCAGTCCAACCAACACTATAGACAATCTTATGCTAAAAGATAGCCTGAGAATACAATCAAGAAGACCCAGGGCAGTATGGCACCACCAGAACCCAGCCATCCCACTACCCCAAACTCCTCATACCTTAACACAGCCAAAGAACAAAAAGATGTCCTTAAATCCAATCTTATAAAGATAATAGAGGCCTTTAAAGAGGAAATGAATAAATCCCTTAAAGAAATACAGGAAAATACAACCAAATACGTGAAGGAAATGAATAAAACTGTTCAATACCTGAAAATGGAAATAGAAGCAATTAAAAAAAATCCCATAAACTGAGGGAATCCTGGTAATGGAAAACCAAGGGACGAGAACAGGAACTTTGGACACAAGCATAACCAACAGACTACAAGAGATGGAAAACAGAATCTCAGACATAGAAGATACAATAGAAGAAATTGACACATCAGTCAAAGAAATGCTAAAACTAAAAAGCTCTTGATGAAAAACATCAGGAAATCTGAGACACTATGAAAAGACCAAACAAGAATAATAGGAATAGAAGAAGATTATCAACTACAAGGCCCTCAAAATATTTTCAACAAAATCATAGAAGAAAATTTGCCCAACCTAAAGAAAGAGATGCTTATAAACATACAACAACCTTACAGAACATCAAATAGACTGAAGCAGAAGAGAAAATCCTCCCATTACTTAATAATCAAAACACTCAATGTTCAGAACAAAGAAAGAATGTTAAAGGCTGCAAGGAAAAAAGACAAAATGACATCTAAAGGCAGACCTATCAGAATTACACCAGACTTCTCAAGAGAGACTCTAAAAGCTAAAAGGGCCCCGGTAGATGTCTTGCCGATTCTAAGAGACCACAGATTTCAGTCCAGATTACTATACCCAGCAAAACTTTCAATCACCCATAGATGGAGAAAACAAGATATTATAGTACTAAAAACCAAATTTAAACAATATGTGTCCACAAATTTCTCCCCAAAGAAGATACTAGCAGGAAAGCTTCAATACAGGGAGACAAGCTACACTCCAGAAAACATAGGAAATATATAACTCTACACCAGCAAACCAAAGGAATGAAAGCATGCATGTGTGTACATGAGCACCAGTGAGCATACATACGAGAGAGCGTGTGTGTGTGCGTGCACACACACACACACACACACACACGATCCACTAATATGGGAATAACAGGAATTAACAATCACGAGTTGTTGTGGTTGATCTAGTGCTGCTATGAATTCAAATGCTAAATACTAGCTCCCAAGATCTAGTTCTCCCCACCTCAACCCTTGGAAATACTTATGTACACCAAGTGACCTTATAACCTTGCTCTCTAAGCTAATTGATCAATAAAAGGCTAAAACCTGTGATTGGACAGTAAACAGAGGTGGGCAGGTTTTCTATTACACGACTAGAGGTTACAGGTAGAGATGAGAAGAGAAAGGAGATCAAGGAGCTGCCATGAAAAGAAGATGGATCATGAGCACATGGCCAGGAGAAACAGCAAGTTATGAGATGCATATGGCTGAGATATAAGTTAGAATAGCTCTAAAACTTGTACAATCAATGCTTACAACTTGTAAATAAAATATCTGGTTTGTGTGTCTTTTCTTTGGGCTAGCTAGAATTTATAATTCTTTTTACAGCTGGTCATTAATATTTCTCAACATCAGTGGACTCAATTCCTCAATAAAAAGGCACAAGCTAACAGAATGGTTGTAGAAAAAGAACCATAACTCTGCTGCATACAAGAAACACAGCTTAGCAACATAGATATTACCTCAGAGTAAAGATCTGGTAAAAGATTTTCTAAGCAAACAGATATAAGAAACAAGCTGGAGTAGCCATTATAATATTTAATAAAATAGTCTTTTAGCCATAATCAATCAAAAGAGATGGGGAAGTGCAGTTTATGCTCATCAAAGCAAAAAGATGATGTCTCAATTCTGAACATATATGCCCCAAACACAAGAGCACCCACACTTATAAAATAAACATTACTAAAATTTACATCACACATCTAACCGCACATATTAATAGCAGGAGACTTCAACATCTCACTCTCACCAATGGACACGTCATTGAGACAGAAACCAAATAGAGAAATAAGGAAACTAAAAGAGGTTGTGAATCAAATGGACCTAACAGATACCTACATTGAACATTTCACATGAAAACAAAAGAATATACATTCTCATGACCACACAGAACCTACTCTGAAACTTACCATGTAGTTGGTCACAAAGTAAGCATCCAACAGATAGAAGAATATTGAAATAACTCCATGTATCTTATAAGACCACAATAGATTAAAGCCAGACTTCAACAACAACAGAAACAACAGAAAGCTACAAATTCAAGGGAACTGAACAACTTTTGTCAATGGTTACTGGATCAGAGGAAAAAAATAAAGCAAACACTTAAAGTATTTCTAGAATTCAATGAAAATGAACACACAATATACCCAAACTTAAGGGACACAATAAAAATATTGTTACAAAAAAGTACATAACATTAAGTGCTTTCATAAAGAAATTGGAGAGATCTCATACTAGCAACTTAAAAGCACACATTGAAAGCTCTAGAACAAAAAGGAAGCAAACACACCTAAGAGATGTAGTAGATGGCGAGAAATAATTTCAGGGCTGAAATCAATAAATTAGAATTTCAGAGAACAATACAAAGAATTAATAAACTCAAGTGCTTGTTCTTTGAGAAAATCAAGATATATAAACCCTTAGCCAAACTAACTAAAAGGCTAAGAGACAGTATCCAAATCAACAAAATCAAAAATGAAAAGGGAAATGTAATAACAGAAAATGAGGAAATCCACAGAATCATTAATCTTACTTCAAAAGCCTATACTCAACAAAACTGGAAAATATAAACAAACTAGATGATTTTCTACACAGATACCAAGTATCAAAGTTAAACCCCTAAGGAAATAGAAGAAGACATTAAAAATCCCCCAAACAAACAAACAAACAAACAAGCCCATGGTCAGATTGTTTTAGTACAGAATTATATCAGACCTTCAAAGAAGAGCTAATACCAATATTCTTCAAACTATTCTACAAAATAGAAACAGAAGAAACATTACAAACTTATTCTATGAGGTCATAGTTACCCTGATACTTAAACCACACAAAGACTCAACAAAGAAACAGAATTTTAGACCAATTTCTCTTATGCACATTGGTGAAAAAATGCCCACAAACCAAATGTAAGAATACATTCACCAAGATCAAGTAGCTTTCATCACAGGGATGCAGGAATGGTTTAATATGTGAAAATCCATCAGTGTAATCCACCATATAAATAGAGTGGAAAAAAGCCACATGATCACCTCATTAGATTCTGTAAAAGCCTTTGACAAATCCAACACCATTTCATTTTTAAAGTTTTGTAGAAATCAGGAATACAAGGTGTATACCTAAACACAATAAAGGCAATATGCAGCAAGCCAAAAGCCAACATCAAATTGAATGGAGAGAAACTGAAAGCATTCCACTAAAACCAGGGACAAGAAAAGACTGTCCACTCTCTATGTATCTATTTGATATAGTCCTCGAGGTCCTAGCAAGAGCAAAAAGACAACTAAAGGAGATCAAGAGGATACAAATTGGAAAATAAGTCAAAATAACGCTATTTGCAGGTGATATGCTAGTATACATAAATGGCCACAAAAATTCTACCAGAGAACTACTATAGCTGATAAACACCTTCAGTGAAGTAAGTGGATACAAAATTAACTCGAACCAGTAGCCCTCCTTTATACTAATGATAAATGGTCTAAGAAAGAAATCAAGAAGACAACATCCTTCACAATAGGCACAAATAACATTAACTATCTTAGTGTAACTGTAACCAAATAAGTGAAAGACCTGCCTGTATGACGAGAACTTCAAGTCTCTGAAGACGAAAATTGAAGAAAATATCAGAAGATGGGAAAATCTCTCATGCTCATTGATCAGGAGTACTAACATAGTAAAAATGGCCATCTTACCAAAAGCAATCTACAGATTCAGTTCAATAGCCATCAAAATTCTAACACAATTATTCACAGACCTTGAAAGAGCAATTCTCAATTTCATATGGAAAAACATAAAATCCAGGATAGCTAAAACAATTCCAAACAATAAAAGAACTCCTAGAAGCATCACCATCCTGATTTCAAGCTGTACTACAGTGTAAGAGTAATAAAAGCTGCATGGTATTGGCACAGAAACAGTCAGATTTATCAATGGAATCCATCAACATTTAATAAATGGGACCTTATGAAATTTAAAAGCATCTGTAAGACAAAGGACACTGCTAATAAATCAAATCCATAGCCTACAGGATAAATATTTTCACAAACCCTACATCTAACAAAGGGCTAACACCCAAAGTATATAAAGAACTCAAGAAATTAGAAATCAACCAAACAAGTAATCCATTTTTTTAGGATGGTTATAATTTTTAAAGTAGAAATCTTCATGCATGATAAATTAAATTGTAATTCAAAGCAAGCTCAACAGCAAAAAATATATGGTACCCATTTAACATGTTATCATGCATGGCCAAACAAAATCTTCATAAAGTATAGCAGTTTGATGGAGACATCATGCATTAAAAGCTAACTTGAATATGCTTAATACCCTAGTAATATTTCTGTAGATGTATATATTTAAACTTTATCTCTTTAGTTTGTAAGATTCATATCCAGTTGTTTGGACATGGAAAATTATGCTTACTTTGAGATATATTGTGACAAAATTTTTGAAATAGCTTATTGTCAAAAAATTTTACTAATACAAAATTTATTTTAGGGTCCCCAGCTAATCTCTGTGTAAGCCTATTCATAGTCACAAATAAATATTTATAGAGCAAATACTCATTTTTGTATATTTTGAGATTATGATATACATTATATCATAACCCTGTCTTCTTTCCTCTAATCCTTCCCATATACTCCTTTGAACTTCCTTCTGCATCCACGGCATCTGTTTTCATTAATTTTTGCCATTTGCATATATGTATATACATATAAATATATATTTCTAAATATAATCTGCCCAGTCTGTATCATGTTATTTGTATAAGTGTTTTTTATAGCTCACTATTTGACATTAGATAACCAATTGATGTATTCTTATAGGGGAAGATCATTTCTCCTGCTCTCAGTATTCCTGTAGTTCTATGTGCAGTAATTAGGCCTGCTGGGTTTTCATCCATTTACTTTAGAATGTTTATCTCTAAGAAATTGTGTCTCAAAGTAATGTCAGATACTATACCCACCAAATCTCATCAATACGAGTACATTAGCTTCTTAGGGGAAATTCATTCTTTGGGTCACACTGAAACATGATACAACTGAAAGGAAGCAGGCCAACACATTCTGCTTTTCACATAATCAGTCATTATAACATTTAAAAATACATTTGACTACTTAAATAGAGAAGAATTAACTCGGATAAACCCTTTAATAATAATAATCTTTAAATCTCTAAATTTAATGCCCCCAAAAGATCTTGCAATTGGTTATTTCCTAAGTGTTCCAAGTCCAGAGAGGAATCACTACACAATTTTGCTAAAAGTAAGTAAGAGGCTCATAGGAATTAAAAAGACCAATATTCAATCAATTATTTTTTTGTATACACATTTGTTTTCCATTTTAGTCATGAAAAGATTATCCATAATCTTTTTGTTTTTATTCAGAAATGAACATGCCAATATCCATTTTACAAGCTGTAATGATAAAATTCAAAGATTTAGAAAAGCCTGGAAAATCATGAGAATAAGTATTGTGATCACTGCTTAAGAAAATTTTATTTTATATTCTGAAACAATATGTCATAATCTCATACACACACACACACACAAACACACACACACACACACACACACACACACACACACACACACACACACACACAGAAGAAATTGAATCTCTAAGTCCCAGAACAATGGAAAAGATCATGGACATTCTGAAGTCACTTTGTTTTTAATAGAATTTTGAGAGACATAGATATAAAAAGGCATATAAATATCTATTTTTAATAATTTAAAGAATACTTTATTGTTTATGTAATCAAAGCCACATAAATAAGACCTTACACATTTAGCACAGTCTGTCACCCATGTACAATCAGAAAAATAAATTTAATATTTTGAGTCCAATGTGGCTTTAATTTTTGTATAATAATGCCAACTCAGTATGGTAAACTGGAATACCCTATTCCAAATAGGGTAAGAGTCAGAATTTGGATATTACTAGGGACACAGAAGCACTTCAGACAAGTAAATTTTAAGTTTTAAATACATGCATTGAAGAGTTTGTTGATACACTACACTCTTCCTGTTGGCATTAAAAATCAATCAGGAATGCCATTAAGTGGTTACTTCATTGATAAAAGCTCCATCTTTTTTGTCATATTCTTAAAAGCATCTTTTACCTGTTTGTTTCTAAGTGTATAAATGAAGGGATTCAACATTGGTGCAACTGAAGTGCTGAGTAGAGCTATCCCTTTATTTAAAGCAACTCTTTCTTTTGCAGATGGCTTCACATACATGAAGATGCAGCTGCCATAAGAAATGGACACTACAACCATGTGTGAAGAACATGTAGAAAAAGCTTTCCTTCTCTGTTGAGAAGATGGGATTCTCAGAATAGTCCTGATGATGTTTGTGTACGAAAGGCTCACTAACATCAGTGTAACCAAGAGTGTCAAAATAGCAGAGAAAAGCATCATTAATTCTATTATGTGCGTGTCTGTGCAGGAGAGCTGAAGTATAGGGGAAACATCACAGAAGAAATGATCTACAGTGTTGGCTGCACAGAAATCAAGCTGGAGACCCATAAGGAGGGGAGGAAAAATGATCAAAAAACCAGACAACCAGGAAACAAAGACTAACAAGTTGCAAATTCTGCTGCTCATGATGGTCATGTAGTGTAGGGGTTTGCAGATAGCCACATAGCGATCATAGGACATAGCAGCCAGAAGAAAAAATTCAGTTGCCCCCAAGAGAATAGTGAAAAATAGTTGAGCTGCACATTCATTATATGAAATGGTTTTATCCCCTGTGGCCATACTAACAAGGAATTTAGGGATACAGACAGTTGTGAATGAAATTTCTAAAAATGAGAAGTTTCGTAGAAAGAAATACATAGGTGTCTTGAGATGAGAATCCAGCAGTGTGAGTGTGATGATGGTCAGGTTCCCAGTAACACTCAGCATGTATGTGAGAAAGAGAAGGACAAAAACAACCATTTGTAGTTGTAGATCATCTGTTAATCCAAGAAGAATGAATACTGTCACTGCTGTGTGGTTCCTCATAGCTGAGATTTGATTGCCTGAGATAGGGAAAAAATTAGAAAGGAAGGAAAAAAAACCTGATCAAGATAAGTGAAACTCTTTATAATAAGCACACCAGTATTCACACCTGAATAACCCTCAACAAGCACTATTCTCTAATAGTAGCCTGATATCTCACTAAGTAAATGCAAGAGGCAGAGGTTGTTTTTGTTCTTATTCAGTTTATTGAAAGTCCATAAACTTAAGTTTTACAAATGGATAATATGTTCAACAGACAGTCACTTAAATGTAAAATCAAATATATACAAAATTATAATAAAATTTAAATTTGTATTTTCTGTATTAAACTTGAAACCGTCCCAATATATATATTTTCTATTATATTATTTCAATCTGGTGACCTATTCTTCATTGTTTAACAAAAAGGCTGAATTTATTATATTCTTTCTATTTTTAGTGTCAGATTTTATCAGCAAACTCTTAAAAGAGACACTTGGTGAACTTAACTGTTTTAGCTGAGATACAGTAGGATCTTAGAAAGTTCATGAAGCTTCCAAAATGCTGAGCTTTGTATCCTTACAGCCATTTTTACTTTTGCCTTCTGGCCTATCCTGAACTTGAGTTTGCTTAGTCTTTTGTGATATCTTTATATTTTTATAATATTAATGCTTTTACAATTTTCCTGTTAATATTGATTTGGGGGACAAATTAAAACTGTAAGTACCTCACTTACCCCCATTTGCTCATTTTTCTCTGATATACCTTCTAGTAGTTATAGAGTGTATGTTCAATGTTTGTATTATTTCAATGTTTGTTATGTTGCACATTTTTTCTAATATTTGCAGTAACACAGAGAAAGGCTGAATAATATAAGATAGAATGTTGGATATATCCAATAGTTTTGTTACTGTCTTTGCTTTGTCTGCTATCCCCCTTTCAAAGTGTGCCTCTGACTTCTGTGTTAGTCACAGTCCTCCTAAGTTTTCTTTCTCTTTTAAGGTCCAAAAATTAAAAGTTATGGTAACTTTCTGAGTTTTTTTTAATATCTTGTTTTTTTAAAAAAAAAACTTACTTTACTCATGTTTATCACCTGAAAAATTACCTCAAATGCTTCTAAAAGTTTTAGATCATATAATAACTCATATTAGAACATTTTATATGTATCTTAAATACCATTTCTAGTGTGAAAAATTACAGCGCTATGAACTTTAAATGGTTAGTAGATAAGTAAGTTATTCTCTTAACCTCACTTTATTACTTTTTAACTTTGGAATCCTTTTTTTCTGAGTCTTCATTTGTTGATTTTTCAAAATGTGTCTGAATATCTTTATCCTGTATATATAAACATAGTGTACACATGAGTGAGACACTCTGAACTTTGAAGTCACCAGCTTAAAGCTCAAAGGCAGAGATTCATTATCGAGTATGGTAATGCTCAGAAATACACCACACTCCTGTGGAAGGGCACACATGCAGCACAAATATGCCTTGATATACAAAAGACACAAAGGTAAATGGAAAAGGAAGTAAGGTGGAGCATGAAGAACTGGAAAGTGAATATGATCAAACTCATTATATGAAATCCTCAATAAATCATTTTAAAATACATCACAAAAGAGTGTTCAATGTTTCTTAGGCCAATTAGTATATCTATCTGTAGATATGAATATGAGGATGAGGAATAGTCAATACACTGAAAACAGCAAAATTTGTCAAGGTTGCAAAGTAACCCACCCCCCTCTCTATCCCTTCTCTCTTTTTTTCTCTTTAGGTCTTACTGAGTAAAACTACTTTGGGGGAAATTCAATGTCTATCACAGCTAAAGAGCAATAAATATTTTGACTCAGCAGTTACAATCCTGTCATACTGTTAATAGAGATAAGTCCTTTTTGTCTACTAACAGCCAAGGAAAAGACAACTATTAAACTAATGAAACATTTTAGCAATAAAAAAATGTCCTATACAGCATTACAGTACAAGAGCAAACATGAATAATTTACAGCTATCAATGACTATATATCACGAATGTAGCACTCACCCTTTTATTATGATCTCTCTATGTCTGTGCTGCTTACAAAACCACATGCTAGTATAGTCAATAGCAGATGGAGGCTTAAGGGAACAAGAAAAAAAATTCAGGCAGAAGAAAGATCAGAATTAGCCCATGCATTACCAGACAAAAAGGATAATGGTTGATGTACAATGTTAATATCTATAATCTTTTGCACATTTTCACTTTTACTTTCTTAAAGAAATATGAGATAATTTTATTTATGTCTAGTGTTTAGCTTGAATTTAAATTTAAACAATAAAGAGGTATTACAAACTACAGTATTATTATGCTTCTTAATCCCATAACAAAGTATTTGCTAGTTGATAGTAAAATAACAATCATCACATGGTCCTCTGTAACAAGGGATGATTAAGAAATTCATTGATGAGATAAGAAATACTTTTAGGAAATGAAAATGTGTGAAAATTTAAACTTGTATTAAATTAATATAACTACTTGATAAATATAAAAAGAAAACTTCTCAAGTTCAGAATAAACTCTTTTTTCCTGTCATATTTTTAGTATTTACAACCAATGTGTATTAACAGAAGCACTTGAACTATAATTATCAGGTGAAAAAACACTCATTTAGTAACAGTTTTATTTACCAAACACTCTGTGAAGAGTGTCTGTTGAAAACATGATTCATAAAAAATAAAATATCAGGTCTCATAGCACAATTGATTTCTATAGTATAACTTCAAAAATTATTATACACATGATATAAAAATCAATTCAAGTCTTATGCCATGCTATTTCAATCTTTACAACAGTAATTTTCTTCTTGCCTTGATGAAATACTTACCAGAAAACAATAAAGCCATGGTTTTCCAAACCTTAGTGTTTTCTGTGATAATCATATTTTCAAAACTGTTTTGTGTAAGTCCCAGAATAGAGGCATTTTCTGAATGTTTCATATCCAGTGTATTGTAGATAGCTTTAGGGCATATTCCTGTCTTGACTTCTTATCCAAAACTGCCATGGTACCAGATACATATACTCAGGATGTTTAGTGCAAAGGTCTTAGCATAACAAAAAGCCTTATCGACCTTCACTTTGCATAATTTCTTACTGAAGAAGCAATGTTCTTCAATTCTTTTAAAAATTGGGACATAAACTATTTGGTTATTTATAAAATATATTTTGTTTAGGTTGGAATTAAGTTGGAAAAGAAAGCAACAAAATTATAAACTTTTTTCTATAAAATACTTCCAGCCAATATGAAGAGATATTAGTTTTTGTTTTGTAGTTTTTAAGATTGCAAGAGCTATAATCCTTTTGTACACTGAATAACTTGTCTCCAGAGGATTTAAAGACTTAAAAATTAACATGAGAAGAAATCAATACTCTGGGGGCTATTATGCTAGCATGTAGAATATATTAAAATACTTTTATTGAGTGAAGGAGGTTTTTAATCCATAATCATGTTTGAGTAGCTTTATGTTAGAATATATAATGAATATAATAGGTAATAACAAATGGTGAGGAAATATGAGAAAGCATTACTGAAACTTTATGTAAAGGTTCATTGAATAAACAGCTCATATTGTGCTTCCCTAGTTAAGCTTCTGAGGTACTCCCTTTTGACTTAGGAAATCAGATGCAGTATCTAGAAAATCAAGGCATGTCAGCATTAATAATAAAAAAAGGAAACTTTAGAGACATTAACATTTAAGCATCAGAATCACAAAGTTTTAGTTGAAAAAGAAAATGAAGCCAGTGCCGAATATTTGAGTGCAGACAACAGACAATATGCTTACATCTGGCTGTTATCATTCAAACAATAGGAAATTATGTTACGTGAATGTAAATTTTAATATTTCCATTGCTAAGTATTTGAACACTATCTGTGGCAAGAGATAATTTTAAACATCACAGACAATATATACAACAAATTTACAAAAAATTAATACTACAAAGTATAAAACACAAGCATCCATGCTATTACTCCAGTTATTCAGCTTGGTCACTATTCTCAAGTTGAACATCCCCATGTGAGCAGCTTTCAGATGAGGAAAGGGAAATCCAACATCCAGAATCTTAAGCTCCTGTTCCTCCATGTCACTGACCTTTCAAGACTTCTGCTAGTCTTAATTTCAACAGATGGATTCTTTTGGCAGATTTAATGAACTAGAAAGTTATTTCAAATATTAAGCACAGAAAGCAGAATTTTCTTTGCTTATTGGATGGCAAGGAGGTTTGCTTAACACAGTTATGCAGGGAGTTAACCTAACAATTAGTTTTTATCATTTTTTAAGACCATCACTGGGCATATGAAAGAAAAGATGAAGTCATGTTTCTTCTTTCCAGCCTTTTCTTCTTCACACAGTCAAGACTTATTTTTATTTTTGTTTTCTTTGTGTTTCTTTTTCCTTTTATTATTGGATATTTTATTTATTTGCATTTCAGATGTCATCCTTTTTCCCCATTTCCACTCTCTTGAATACCCCTATCCCATCCCCCGTCCTTTTTGATTTTTTACCATTTTAATTATATGCAAGTATTAAGGTCATTTCTAGGTTGAGAGACTAGCCATATAATAGATGCAAATAGTGAAGGAACAAGCAAGACAATAAACACAAATGGCCAAAGACAAGCAAGGCAATAAACAAAATACTGTGAATGCTTCCATGGTCACTGTTTTTGAGGGCTTATCAGGATGACCAAAATATCTGAGCCAACTTTCCTGTCCTAGCCCAAAGTCATTTTCATGTATGAAGCCTACTTCTTTGTTCTAGCCTAAAATTTAGATTCCTGCCTGAAATTACTTCTTTGTTCTAGCCTAAGATTTAGATTCTTGTCTGAAATTACTTCTTTAAAGCTTGTCTTTAACAACATCAACATGTTGGCAGCCAAAGTACATGACTTGAACTTGAAAATTGACCCCTAGACAGAGTTATTAAATTAACAGGCTGGCAAGCCAAGGATGGGTAAGCTTCTGTACAGAGCATTACAACCTAAGACAGAGGTGCACTGCTTTTGATAATGCATATTCCATGATGGGTAAGGAAGGCATTCTTGTCAGAATGACTTAAGTCAAGCTCAGTCTTGTTAATGAAATAAAAAAGGGGGAGAGGCGGAGAACCTTTGGGGCTGCTTGGCAAGAATCTGACATGGGCCAAGGACAAAGAAATGGGCTGCTTGGCAGGAGTATGACATTACCCAAGGACCAATTGTTTTAGGCTAGAACAATCATTTTTATATTCAATCTCTTCAGTTCTTTTTCTTTAGTGCTTTCTGTTTCTCTTACAAAAGACTATACTCTTTCAAAGTAGATTATTTGTTATTCATTTCTAGATTTCCAAAATCTGGAATATCATATATGCAAAAACTCAAATATATATATGAGTTAAGGGCAAAACAATTTCATTGTTATAATATGAACCAGGTGACATTATCTTGAAGTATTTAACAAGAAGAAATACAAAAGAGAAGAATTGTCCTTACTAGGAGAGGGTATATTACAGAGTGGGAGTAAACAGGGACTATAATTGGAGGCTATCGACAATAATAATGAGCTAACATTTTCAGTGATGAAGATAGGCAAAATTTACTGTAAAGGATAGCACACTCTCAATGAGTGGTAATTCAAAATGGCCAAAGTCACCATTGTTATATAACCCACTCTCAATAGGTAGGGTGAGCAATGGCCAAAGATGACATTGTCCACTAGGCACCAATTCCAGAATTTCATTGATATGTGAAACACACTCTCACACACACACACACACACACACACACACACACACACACACACACAC
>NW_021620026.1:340269-363967 GCF_004785775.1 Grammomys surdaster
ACACACACACACACACACACACACACACACACACACACACACACACATGCACGCACGCACAGATCTTGCCTACCCTCAGATGAAATAACCAAGACCTAAACAGGTTAGGAGTGTAGTTCAGTTGTAGATCCCTTGCACTGTGAAGCATACTGGATTTGGTTGATACCCAGCACTAAAATATATTTTAGAAAAATAAAAAAATAAATGTGTAACCCTGAAAACATTACAATGAAGTGTATTTATTAATTAAATTTGTTTTTTTAATTTAATCTTGTGTTTTTCACTACAAAATTTTTCCATTTCCCTGTCCATTCTCTGGCTGTTCCAAATCCCATACCTCCTCCCCACCCCTTGTCTCCATGAGGATATTCCCACCCCAACCTCCTACCCCACCAGACCTCCCCATTCCCAGTCTCTTGAAGGTTAGGTACACCTTCTCTGACTGAACCCAAACCCAGCAGTACTCTGCTGTATATGTGTTGGGGGCCTCGTATCAGCTGGTGTATGCTGCCTGGTTGGTGGTCCATTGTCTGAGAGACCTTGAGAGTCCAGGTTAATTGAGACTACTGGTCCTCCTACAGGGTTGCCTTCTTCCTCAGCTTCTTTCAGCTTTTTCCTAATTCAACCACAGGGGTCAGCAGCTTCTGTCCATTGGTTGAGTGTATATATCTCCATCTGACTTTTCCGAATCTCACTCCTGCCTCACTGCCCTAGCATTTCCCTACCCGTGGTCACTGAGCCTCTACAGGACTGAGGGTCTTCCTTTCTAGTGATGCTTGATAAGGCAATCCTTTCAGAAGACTTCTATCATAACTTTAAGTAATTATGTATGTAAAATGATTAAATAGATATTTCTAGAATATTATTTATGTAGATATGTTGCTACCTTTAAGCATATACTTATAAAAAGATAAAGTATAAAAGACAACATTTCATGAATTGCCAACGAAAATGAGCAGGCTTTTGCTCCTACCCTTATCAACCATAAATCCTACCAACAAAGACTCCACCAATGGTGATTATTACTCCTTTTATGTCCATTTCAATTTCTTATATGATACATTAATTTAAAAATCAGTTCTTAGCACTGAGTATATGTGATGAGATTTGAATATTATCCTTTTGTCTCCTATAGTTATTCCCTCAGTAATTTCATTATATTTCTCTTTCAATTTATCAGTATAAATTATATCCAAAATTATTTTATTTTGAAAATATACATATTTCTTTCCAGCTAAATAATTTTGTCCTGGATATTTTTAATTTAACATTATTTTCTTATCATAAGACTGAACTTTCTTATTAAGTTAATTGTATATTTTCACATATGTTCTGTAATCCTTCTTCAGGATAGTTCCAAAAAGGGCAAATATTTTCCTCTTATAAGAGTCCAGTACATCACACATACTGTCACATCACTTATTTTTTTTTCCTCAGCATCTTTGAAACTGAAACATTTTTTTTTCCTCAGCCATTAGATGTGGTTGATTTCTAAAACCAATGCACAAAGTTTATCTGGTCTACATTTGGAAATTTTACCCAGTTAAGTTTTCCTGTGTTAAAGTGTTGCTTCAATTGTTAAATGATGTTTAAGTTTCCTTATATTATATAGTTCCTTATGAAAATAAAATATAAATAGAATGTCTTAAAACTTATTGGAAATTTTGTGTTTCATTTAGAATGATAACAATAGTTAATCACAGACTAAGTTAGTAAAAACAGTAAAATCCAGGAAACAACAATTGACACCAAGCTGTACTACAAAGCAATAGTGATAAAAAAAAACACATGGTATTGGTACAGAGACAGACAGGTCGATCAATAGAATGGAATCAAAGACCCAGAAGGAAACCCATATACCTTTGGAAATTTGATCTTTGACAAAGAACCCAAAACTATAACAGTAGAAAAAAGAAAACATCTTCAAGAAATGGTGCTGGTCAAACTAGTGGTATGTATGTTGAAGATTCTGTCATCTCCCAGGTCTCTGGGTATAAATTTAAAGGATAGGAATAGAAATATTTATGAACTAGCATCCCTGATGTAAACCTGTTCCACTATTTATTAAATATTATTATAGGGAAAAGATGTTTATTAATAATAGCTTTTATTTATGATAAAGTCCTCTCACTTATAGAAAATTAACACCATGAGTTAACAATTACTATCATTTCATTTCACAATTTCTTAGATATGAAGTAAAAAATAGTCAGGATAAAAAACACTCAAAAATTTGATGGAAGTCATATTTCTAGCTGCTTTCTTAATAATTCCTCCACCTTTTTAATGTATTATCTCAAGGAGCATAATCTGTTTATAAATCATTATGTAGCATTTTCTATTACTATAGACAAAATCATGTGATTTTCTCTTTTCTAGATCGTCCTTAACTCAAATACTAATCGTATTCAAATATTAATAAGTGGCTTTTGTACAAAAACTCAATTTAAGTCTGAATTTTAGTATAGGAAATAAAGCCAACAATATGTCATTTAAGCTCTTGTTAACAACTAAAATGTATTAATATGTGAATTTAATTGTTACAGGTATAGATACATTCAGAATTATATAGCAATGTATAAGATTTTTTCAACTCATTAAAATAGCAAATCATTAAAAATCATAGTCTCGATCCTAACTTTAATTCAGGCATTTCTTTTAAAACTGAGGTCTTAGATAGAAAGATGGTTCAGTATTTAAGAGAACTGTCTGCTTTTGCAGAGGGCCAATGTTCAATTTCCAGCATCCACATGATATCTCACAAACCATCTCTTATTCCAGTTCTAGGGAATCTGATGTCCTCTTCTGGCCTCAGTTTGTACCAAGAATACATAATCCACACTAGATAAAGCTTGGTTCAACATGACTCAGTAACCAGTGTTGGCAAAAGGTGTTGGCTTAATCTTTAAGAGTCTGACCACAAATTATACATTTTAGCCATATTTAAACAAACCACAATTAGGAAAAGTAGTTTACTCATGATAATTAACTCAATTCCATATACACAAAAAAGTTTAAGACATGACTACATTGAAACTCTTTTTAAAGTACAATTGAAATCTTACATAAGGATAGATACTATAGGTTATCTGAGGAAACAGGCTCAAGATAAACAATTTTATGATAAAGATCTGGGAGATGATAGGACTATATATTGACTGAGACAGATAAACTCAAAATCAAGGCCTGACAGAGCCAGCATGTTCTGACCACACAGACAGGTCACCAGGCTATTAATCACATCAGTTCCCAGCCTCCTGAGCAGAAAACAGGTTATACATCTATCCCTTTGAAGAGACAAGCATGTATGTTTAATGTTCCTAGTTTTCCTACTGATTGTGTATATACAAAGACCTACATACTGTTTACATATATGTACTGAAAAGCATCCATGTCCATAAAATAATAATAATTTAAATTTTAGGTGAGATCTAACTAAAAACAATAGGGGTTATACAGGAACACACATACCATCTTGATAGAAGAAAAAATGGTTTAACTTAATAGATAAGTGTTATAGCTATGTTCCATTGTAATGTTCTAAATCTTTATTACCTTAGTACTGAGTCTCAGAATTTTACTTTTCAAAGAAACTTATAATTTTGCTTACCACATCTTTGAAGGCTATTTTCACTTGCTTGTTTCTAAGAGTGTAGATGAATGGGTTTAACAGAGGTGCAACAGAGGTATTTAAAACAGCTACTCTCTTATTAAAATTTGCTGCATTTTTAAAAGAAGGATTTATATACATGAAAATACAGCTTCCATAAGAAAGTGAGACCACTATCATGTGAGATGAACATGTAGAAAAAGCTTTCTTTCTCTGTTGAGCAGAGGGAATCCTCAAAATTGTCTTGATGATGTGTGTGTAGGAGAGAATCACCAGCAGTAAGGTGAAGATGAGGGTCACAGTAGCCAGGAGGAACTGGATCACTTCTATGAAGTGTGTGTCTGAACATGATAAATGCAGCAATATAGTGTAGTCACAGCAATAATGATTAATGATGTTGGATGCACAGAAAGGCAACTGAAGAGTCATTGCATGTGGTACAGCAACAACTATAAAACCAGATAACCAGGAACTTAAAACTAGTTGGAAGCAAAGTCTCCTGCTCATGACAGTTGTGTAATGCAGGGGTCTGCAAATGGCGACATAGCGGTCATAGGACATCACTGCTAAGAGGTAGAATTCAGTTGCTCCCAGAAGGATTGCAAAAAAATACTGTGTGAAGCAACCAGCAAAGGAAATAGTCTTGTCTCCAGTTCCAATATTGATTAGCATTTTGGGAACAAAGACAGAGGTAAAAGATATCTCCAAAAATGCAAAATTTCGGAGGAAGAAATACATAGGTGTCTGGAGGCGATAATCCAGCAGAGTCAAGAGAATGATGGTTGAATTTCCCATAACACTTAAGATATAAGTTAAGAGCAGAAAGAGAAAAAGCACAGCTTGAAGGTTGACATCATTTGTCAATCCAAGAAGAATGAACCTTGTCACTGATGAGTGGTTTGCCATCATTAACTTCAGGCAAGTCAAAACAGAGAATAACAATAACAAAAGGTTGAAGTGAAATTTAATTTGGTTTCAATATAAAATCAGAACCACAACTAAAAACAATTGTTTTAAACTGAATCTTTTTCCATACCTTTTGTTTTGAAAGTTAATTTTATTGTTAGAACAATAAAAGCCCTTTATTACTAATTTGTCTCCATACTTGGAAACTGGGTGACATTTCATTTAAATTATATCAGCATATATTTTCTAACTGACTGATGATTCCTTATTTTCTGTTCTGATTTTATTCTCTGGAGTGATTTGCACCTGTATCTTTTCATAGATGTGTAAAGAAATATCCATGTATGTATGTGACACAATAGTAGAAGGGGAAAATGAAAGTGACTCAGAGAGGCAAAGGCGTATAAATATAGTTAAATATATACTACAGCTAAATGAAAATGCTGTTACAAAAGCCATAATCTTATACAGTGAATACATACTGATGAAGTTGTAGAAAAAAAGTTGCTTACTTTAAAGTTAGCATTTCAATCTATTTGTTAGTCAACAGATAAATATAATCCAAAACATGAATTATCATGTCAAAACTGAACTTGTTGTACTTAGGAACATATATCTATATACAAATATACATATACACAAATATATATATAAACAATTAGTGAAAAAAGAGGCCCTGAATTTTAAATAGGAAGGAAAAAACTATGTGTGAACATCTGAAGGGAGAAAGGGAAGGAGAAAAAAGTTTAATTACATCAAAATCTCAAAAATAATTTAACAAAACCTGAACTTGGCTGCTACCATCTCTTTCTTAATTTGTACTTTATGTTTTTTGTTGCTCTATTATTTTAAATATCATTATGTGCCTACTGAAGCTCAAATATTTTGAGCTTATGCCACTTAAAAGACCTAACAACAGCTTCTACTACATATTTACTTATTTAATTTTGTATTATGGGAATGGAACATGTGTCATGATGCAAGTGAGGAGATCAGACTATGACACAAACTTGTGGGTGTTGGTTCTATCTTTCCACTTTGTGGGTCCTGAGGATGAAACTGGTTGTCAGGCTTGGTAGTATTACTTGTCCAATTTGATCTCATTTCTTAATAGAGTTCAGAATTCATATCAGCCACTCATCCTGTGTTACAATGAGGCTGTGTTATGTTAAGGACTTAGTGAATGTCCTGAACATGTTATATGGACATACTGATCAGCCAATGTTTTATGTTTACTGAAAATCCTGCCCTATAAGTTCCTTATAATGTCACTTCAAGTTTAGCAATACATACACTGTTTTCTAACAAACCATAAAGAATAATGTTTTTTTATTTAAATCCCATTTAGTACAACATGTCATGGATCACAAAGCAAAATTATTTTCTAGTTATTTCAAAATACATACTTAATTCTTTAAAACCAAGTAAATTATTACAAGATCTAGTTGCAAGCACTGTTCCTCTCTTATAAAAGGTGGGAAATTATATAGATACTGTCAATTTTTTCATGCAAAATACATTTTTAACTTATTTTTAAATTTGTAGCACTATTTTTGTTAAAATTAATAAAACTTATATTTAAATAATTAACTCTATTTTAATAATGCAATTCTTCATAAATATAAAGTATTTTCTGTCAACAAATGTGAGGATATATTTAGAAGATATGCTTTTTCTATGCAATAAAATTTAAAAGTTCTTCTAATGTTACCATTTTTCACGACAAAGACTAATATATTATTTTTATGTAATATATAAGCTATTAATAGTCACAAACATTGTATTTATGAAGGTAGAAATTTGAAAATTATTTTCCATGAATAAAGCAAAGACAAGTTTTTCCAAGTCAGGAAAACATACTATGTAATTGAATTATATCAGTAAAAGTTCAGTGTTTTGAATATTATAACATGGGCAGTTTAAACTTTTGGAAAAATAATTTTTTGCAAAATTTTATGTTGTTATAAAAATCAAATAAACTACTTTTTAATTAATTTTAAAATTTTGGATGATTTCATACATGACAACTATATTCATTTTCATGGCTAAAATATACTTTATAGATCTACACTGCTGGCTTAAAATGCTGTTATAAAAATAATCTGAAGTTTGGTGTCAAGAAAATAAACTTATCTGCTCATTCAAATTATTGATAACCACATTTGACTATATTAGCTTCTATATTTTGTTTGTACGTGAATATCAATTTAGAACATTAAAATTATGTACAAATTTCACACAAAGCTTTATAGTCATATAAATATTAATTGTAAAATAATTTGTTAAATGATACCATATTGCCAAACTTGATATTTTACTTTTAATCCATCAGTAATGGTATTTTTCTCCATGAAAATTATTACAGTGTCATATATACCTCAAAGACATCAACTTTTATTTTCTAATTTGATAATATAATTATTAGTTAGAACTAAAATTTCTAAGTTAAGAAGTAGTTAATCAGTGCTGGAGAGATGTCTTAGTGGGTAGGAGTGTGTATTGCTGAACTTGACAATCTGAGTCTGACACACATGGTGGACTGAGAGAACTGATTTCAAGTTAGGCGTTCACGCTTTCTAACCACCTCCACACAAAACAAATAAGCAAAGTTGTATGAAAAGATGACTATTCACGAAATTACATTTACTAAAGAATAGTTACAGAAGAAAGCTTCTGTTATTTGATTATTTTTGACAGAATAGAACTTTTGAAGTTATTCTTTTTTCTTGAATTTTAATTTTTTTCTTTTATTTTTGAGATATATAACACAATCATATAATTTTTCCTTCCTTATTCTTTCTCCAAAGCCTTCCATACACCCTTAATTACTCTTTTTAAAATAGATGACCTCTTTTTCATTAGCTATTGTTATATGCATATATTCCTAAATATAGCATACACAATCTGTATGTTACATAAATATATGTTTTTAGTTTCATAAATGTATATAATGCATTCTTACTATTTCTTTGCCACTCTCTTACCTCTCTCCTACTCATATCAATCTCCCTCCCCTTAGCTCTACTAGTCACCTCATCAAATTTTTGGCTTTGCTTTCATTTTGTGAACAATTTAATTTAACCAGGGTCATCTGTGTGATTATGGGATTGGAACTGTCCATTGAAGTCTTGTGGAATTCTCAGTGTGTTCACTGCTGAAGTCATCAATCTTCCTTCTTCCAGAAACTATCAATAGCAACTGGTTCAACAGTGAGGAGTATAGCCTCCTGAAATTTATTCAACCTGTGTCTGACTGTTGATGGGGATTATTCATGGGTAGACTCAGTGCAGGCATGCATGGCTACTGTAAATTCCTGTTTGCAATGGGACTCTTGAGTGCACTGAATGAAAGATTAAAAAATGACAGCAAATCAGTTTTGTGCTGATCTTTTAAGATGATCTTGCTGTGTAACTCTGGCTACTTTTCAACTTGTGGCAATCCTCCTGCCTCTGCCTCCTGAGTGCCAAGATTACAGATGTGTGCCATGAGACAAATAATTTGTATTAATAAGTGATATTATGTATTAGATTAAGCAATAATTTATCTTTCTACAAGAAAATATATTTCAAATATTTACAAACATAAAATCTTTTATAATAACTAGTGATTAGTATATGGTTATCTATAGTGATATATGGTAATATTTGTGTATGGTTACATATAGTTATATATGTGACCAAATAATAAAGCTTGGTACAACAAATTTTGTTTGGCATGAAATAATTGCCTTTTAGAAAGTCATAAGATGATGTTTTATATGTAGCTAAGAGGTCAAGAAAGAAATTTTCTAAACATTCCCAAAAAATGTCAGAATTATCTTCTGACAAAGAAAAATTATCTCCATAATAAATTATATCACTTACACATTTGGTTCTGTTTCTTCACATGGCAGAATACAAAGGCTTAATAATCGTTTGATAAGACATGAAGAGAACTGGTTCCAGATTCCATAAGGAGAAACACCAATAAAATAGAATTCTTGGGAAAGAAGAATGACATAGCAAAATAGATAATTTGACCTATTTTACAAATTTAAGCTCTAATTGTTTGTCATTGAAACTTTTCTACATTTGCCAATGTCTTTAAAGTAATATTTTATCTATTTGTACTTGTCAATAAAAACACATGAAACAAATGTGTGTGAAACTATGCCATAAAAGATGAACAGTAGCTGGCCCATAAAGACAAAAAATCAGTAAGTAAGTTCAGCCATTACCAATGCCCTCCTACCTCAGGCAGAGCCACTTCTATCTTTGGTCCAAATTAGATCCTTTTGTGTCTGAATTAGAGAATAAAAAGGTTGAGGACCATTGGGAAATGATCCCTGGGCCTTCAGAAAGAAAAAAATTACAAGCAGGCTATTTATGAAAAGGTGAGTTAAAAAAGAATATAAGTTTGTATGTACATTTGCTGTGTAAACCACCATCAACAAAATTATACGTTCTTCTTATTTACCTAGAAATTAATTTTTAAATTTACTTCCAGGTTTATCAATGAATATATGAATATATAAACTTTCCTGATTGTCATTAATGCAGCAAGGTAAAGAACCGTTCAGTGTTTGAAGAAGGCATTTTAAATAATTTGAGAAAAAGTCGCTATACCATAATAAACTATTTATTCATTGTAGAAATTGCATTCTTTGGCACATGTTCTTTCCATCGATGTTTCAAATCAGTAAACTCTACTTCCATTTATTTCTTCATGCTGTTTCATGATTATTTACAGAGTCAGAGAGGAAAATACTCTGGGATATCTTTTAGTACTAAAAATAAATAAAGAAGTGATTTGAAAGACAAAGTTGCTCAAAATAATGACAACAAAACCCCACAGACCATTTGAGCAACAAATTACACAATGATAATATTAAATTTTAAGCACTATAATTAAATTAACATTCTTGCGCTGACTTCTATCAATTACCTAAAATATAGTAGACCAAAGATAAATTATTATAGTGAAATTTCAATTAATGAATTGGAAACAAGAAAATTGGACTACACCCTAGCTTAATGCCTAAAGTAGGAGCAACCTAATGAAAGAGTACACTCTATTAACATGTAGTCAAAGTCTTAGTTAATCATAGCTGCTAAATCATTACCCAATTTCAGGTATAAACTTCAAAATGTACAAATAGGGCAAACTCTGGACTCAGGCAGTCATTTTTATCTAAGCTATATCTATTTTTTGTTGTAGTATAACTTCTGTGGCTAGAGCATTCTATGTTATTTTAGTACTTTGTGCTATTTAATTATTTTTCCTTTTGTTGTGATAAATTGAAATCTGCCAAATTTAACTTTTCTTTTTTTCTTTTGCTTTTCTTTTCTTCTTATTTTTATTGTTATTTTCTTTATTTACATTTTCAAATGTAATCCTCGTTCCCAGTTTCCCCTACACAAACCCTCTAACCCGTCTCCCCTACCCCTGCTTCTTAGAGGGTGCTCCCCCACCTACCCACCCATTCCTGCCTCATTGTCCTAGCATTCCCCTCTGCTGGGGCATTGAGCCTTCACAGGTCCAAAGGCTTCCCTCCCCATTGATGCCAAATAAGGCTGGAATATATATCATAAATTTAACGATTTTTTTGTTTTGTTTTGTTTTTTTAGGTTTAGCTTTTAACACTGTTCTTTTGCCATATGTCATACTCATGCCACTCAAATCTCCCAATCCCAACATGTTTTAATTGTCTATCATCTCTACACCACTAAGTCAAAACTTTATTTAATGCTCATATCTCTGTTTGTAAAAGTGATTAGCATGTATCTGGAGTTTTAGTATACATGTATAATTTAATTTTATTGTGTGTTTTATCTTAACCTTATTTATATTAGCTTTATCCACACTCAAGAATATTATTGCCATATTTTTTTAAAAAGCCAAAAATCTTTGCAATATTTATGTTTTCTAAACAGCCTCAAAATATGTTTATATTTTCAGTTATAAAAATAGAATTCTAACTGGGGATAAGTGTATTTGCTAGTTAAGCATGAGGATCTGAGACTGCATCCTCAAGCATCCATGAAAAGAAGAGCTAAGTATTATATTCAGCTTCATGCATAAGTTTCACTGACTTATTTTTTGTAAAATTTAATTCAGATTAAAGTATTTTCATAATTAATATTTGACTGAGGTTGGGAGCTGGAGAAATGGATCAGCAGTTAAAAATTCTTGCTACTGTTGCTGAGGACCTAAGTAAAAAGTCTTAGCACCCAGATGGTAGCTCAAAACTATACATAACTTGAGTTACAGGGGACCCAATGTCCTCTTCTGGCCTTTGCTAGCACTGTGTGACAATACGTGTGGGCACTCATGTACTTAAAATGAAAAGGAATAACTATTAATAAAAAGTTTTCTTTTTTTGTAAAAATGGTCATTTCTTTTTTTTCTTTTATTGGTTATTTCATTTACTTACATTTCAAATGTCTCCTTTCCAGGTTTCCCCTCCGCAAACTTCTCCTTCCTATCCTCCCTTCCCCTGTCTCTATGAGGGTGCTCACCCACCCTCCTACTCTAGCCTCACCACTCTAGCATCCCCCTATGCTGGGGCACCGAGCCTCCATGGGACCAAAGGCCTCTCCTCCCATTGATACCAGATAAGGCCATCCTCTGCTAAATATGTAGCTGGGGCCATGGGTCTCTCTACGTATATTTTTTGGTTGGTGGTTTAGTCCCTGAGAGCTCTGGGCGGGATGAGTGGTCTGGTTAGTTGATATTGTTGTTCTTCCTGTGGGGCTGCAATCCCCTTCAGCTCCTTCAGTCCTTCCCCTAATTCTTCCATTGAGGTCCCTGGGCTCAGTCCAATGGTTGACTGAAAGCATCAACATCTGTATTGGTCAGGCTCTGGCAGTCTCTCAAGTGACAGCTCTACCAGGCTCCTGTCAGCAAGTGCTTCATGGCCTCGGCAATAGTGTCTGGGTTTGGGAACTGCCTATGCGATGAATCCCTAGGTGAGGCAGTCTCTGGATGGCCTTTACTTCAGTCTCTGCTCCACTTTTGTCCTTGCATTTCCTTTGGACAAGAAAAATTCTGGGTCAAAATTTTTGAGATAGGTGGGTGGTCCCATTCCTCAATCAAGGACTGTGCTTTCCTCTTCATGGTTTCTACAGGTTCTATCTCCCTTTTGTTGGATTTTAGCTAGTTGTCATACCTGTTGGGTCCTGGGAGTGTGTCTTTTTCTCTCCTTATTTCAATTATTATTGAGAATTTTATTCTAGATTCATTTTTAAATGTTTTTCTGGTGCTTATTTTTTAGCACCATCTCAAATGCCTGTTTGATTTTTTTTCTGCCCAAATGAAACACCTGATTTTTATCAAAACTCATTTTAGATTAACTTTAGATTTACTGTTGACAGCAGCTGTACTATCTAGCTTCGTGTTGCTGTGACTTACATCTGACAGATAAAATTTCAGTTTCAGAGTTTTCAGTCCATGGCTCCAATGTTTGTAGCTGAAACAAGTCACAAGCTGGTCAAGGCAACAATGTGGCAGAGTGAAGCCACCCACCTCATTGGGACCAGAAAGGAGGATGCTGAAGAATGATCAAGGAACAAAATGCATATTTGCAGATGATGCTCTTAATAATCTAGTTTCTCCCCCTAAGTTCCCCTCCTACTTTCCACCACTTCCCAAGAACATCATTATATCATGACCCAACAAGGGATTGATCCACTGAACGGGCTAGCCATTAAGAACTAGCCACTTGCCCCAAAGTACATCAACTGGCAGCCATGAAAGATCTCTCAACTCATAAGCCTTCAGGATGTCTCATATTCAAACTATAAATTAGTTTGAATTATCTATATAGCCATCTGAGATTTTATTTTTTCATTGTGGATTTAATTTCATTTACAATCCTTACATAATTTATAATCAATTAAATTATATAATTTTACAATATTTTCTACAAGAAGATATTTTTCTCACATATTTGATGGCCAATTGATCATTTCTTTGAGAAAAGAAAGTTCTTTGTCCATTTACAAATTATATCTTTTATATTCTTGTGACTGTGCTGTTTGGGTTCATTAAATATTTTGGATACCAACCCTCTGTAAGATATATGGCTTATAATATTTTCTTCCAAGATTCACATCAATCTTTTAAAGTAATTGTTTCCTTTGATCTGTGGAAGCCAGTGTTCACAAACAATAAGACTTACTGATAAAATAATCAAAAGAAAATTAGAATGTTACTTCCTGCACACTGGTGATTGAGTCAGTTGGCAATCCTTACAAATGTTTATATAAACAGTCTATTTGTAATGAAGATTGTTTCATGTTCTTTTTTTTTCTTTTATTTATTTCCTTGTTTGATAATGACTAGAGTAAAGTAATGCTAACTGCAATATTAATAAGACAAAAGTGTTCAAAATTTCAATGTTGATTGAATTTGAGGTAGTTTTCTGGTTTTTTCCTTTTCTTTGTTTTTTAAAAGTAATTCTGTATAATAGAGTCCTTTTTCATTTCATGTTTTCTTGTTCTTAAAATATTTTATATAATATACATACATGCATATAATATATCTGGATTGGATCCAACCTACATTCCATCCCCTTCAATTTCTCTCCTATCCCTCTTCCAATTTCCCCTCCAAACTTCTTCTACACACACACACACACACACACACACACACACACACACACACACACACATCTCTCTCTCTCTCTTTCTATATCTATATATCAATCTATCTATCTATCTATCTATCTATCTATCTATCTATCTATCTATAGTGAGAGAGATATATACCCACACAATGAGTCCATATGGTGATGCTCACATGTGCATGGGTACAAGTTTATCTATGGAACATGAGTAGCCTTTGAGGGACTGTAGCTCTGAAGAAAATAGTATTTTCCTTCTCAAATAGCCTGATCATCCCTTCCCCCGACCCCTGAATGGTAGGAGCTTGTCTAACTTTATCTGAGGCTTGTATTTTGCACACAATCACAGTCACAGTCACTGGTAGTCCATGTATGTAACTGTGTTATCGTGTTCAACAAATACTATTTTTCTGAGAAATCTACTTCCTATGTCTCTTAAGTTTTTTCTATCCCTCTTCAACAATAATACATATGCCCTAGAAATGGGAGTAGGAGGTGTATAGCTGCTGTGTTTAAAGCTGAACACTCTGCAGCATATTATTCTCTACATACTCACTTGCTACAAGTCTCAATATTAATCACCATCTAGTGTAAAAAGAAGTGACTCTAATGAGGGTTGGATGATACACTAATCAATGAGGATAAAGATAAGAACATTGGGGGTAGTTTACCTCTATGTCCATTTAACAGAATTAATTATGAGTTTCCTCCTGGGCCCTGTGGCCTAGCCAGCCATAAGAATTTTTGCTAAATTAATGGTCCCAGGCTTGAGTTCCGTCTTTGAAGTGGGCTTCAAAGCTATTAAAAACTGGACTGATTACTCCCATGGCATTCATGTTACTATTGTAAGAATAGGCACATCTCAACAAGCCAGCCATTACTGTAGCTTACAGCATTTATATCTGGGTACAACTAGTGATTATTTTCTTCTCTTGTAGCATTTATAGGACCTTCCAGCACTATGAAATCTAACCAATAGGGATGACGCCTCCAGGTTGTTACTAGGCTGATTATACCTGATGACTCAGATGGTGGTTTCTACAGCACTAGATTCTTACCATGAAGTTTTGGAAAGTAACAAAGAGTAATGACAATAATATGTAATGTTTTGGGTGGTCTATGAGCCACCAATAAACAATAAACCAGAAAAGGTAACCCATACCTGTCACTGGGCTTTTTGTTTATAGTCTATGGTATATGGGGAGAGACATTGTCTCCCTGTAACTTTTAAAAATCTCTAATGAGTATAGTATTTAGATTTACCTTTTCTGTGCTGATTTTTATTAACAAAATTACATTAATTTTAAAATTATAACTAACAGCATTCATTCAACAAATGTCATCTTATGAAATTCCTTTTTCTCTGTTACAAATATACATACATACATACATATATACATACATAATTTTTCTGTGTTTATAGCAGACATTATATTTTTAAAGTTTATAATATTTCATATAGTGAATATATTATGTCCCCTTAAAGAGTTGGATTGTACACTGTCATTCATTATTATTATTTTGTTATTTTAATATTAGGATACTTTTTAAAAAAATTAATTTGGCCTTTTTTAGTTTTTTGTCTGTTTCACTGTTTCTTATATTCATTACAAACTTGCTTTTCTCTTAATTTAATTTAATTTTCTCTCTTTTGTGTCTCACAAAGTAAACTAACATTTTTATTCATAAAGTTTTTATTCTAGTATATACAGTTGAAGTAATAGTATTCCTTTAAATAAACCAAAGTATTTTTTAATGAATAAGGAAATTTAATTGAAGAGTAGATAACGTAGATATTACTTAAGGAACTATTATTATTGCCTTATGTAATGAGGTTTAATGTACAGACTAATCTAATATTGTTCTGAAATTAGTTTATTTCACTTGCACAGTGACATGGAATATCAATTACAGAACTACTCTTTGTATATTTAGGACCATCCAGTTTAGTGAATAAAGTACAGACATTAGAATCCAGGTTCACACCATAATAGTCAAGTATTGCAAGAAAGAAGAGGACATGCTTAGAGCAAGTTAGTGAAGAATTGAAAGAAGGCTTTTCAAATGAGATCATAGATTTAAGAAAAGCAGTTATAAAAATAAATGTATGTGTATATGTATGTAGCTTTAGTTCTTAACTCAGTTCACTAATAAGTCTAGAAATAATGGCACTCTCATTTTAATGGGGGCTCCTAAATTTCCACTCTCCAATAAATGAAGCAAATGACTTTTAAAATGAGATAATTTTTATTTTAAAACATTTTATTCAAAATATTTCAATGATATTTTGTTCTATTGCCAACTCCTCCCAGATCCTCCCAATGTCCCAATCCACCCAACTTTATGTTTTCTCTCTCTCCTTCCTTTCCTCTTTCTCTCTCTCAGAAAAAAAAAAAAACAAAAAGAAAAAAATAAAAATAAGACAAAAATGCCTAAACAAAACAAAGTATGCCTAAGTTTACATCAATCATACTCCAGGAGAAGTCCTGTGCCATGAGTAGTTGGATAACATTCAATAAAGCAAATCTTTTTGAAGATTTTAGACATGCAGACATATATTCATAAAATGAATCTAACCTCCTTTAGTTTGTTTCCTCCCTGACAAAGACCATGAGTAACTTGTAACCAAGCCCCCTTAAATGATGACAAACATCCATCACCCATCATATAACCAAAGAACATTCACTCCATTTGGGGGGAATAGGGTTCTCTTGGAATTGCTTTCTATTGTTTGGGGATAATGTTCTTTTTGGGAGAACAAAATGAAAATTGGGATATTGCTGTGAAAAGCCAAGGCTTTTGAAAATGATCCCAGATGCAGTTTTTTGAGGAAAGACCACTGAGGTAGTATGAAGTAGGATCAAACAGGATACATCACAGCATCTTTTTCAGCATCTTCAAAGTGACTTTTATCAGAATCACTTTACTTTCATTGGCATCTGGTCATTTTCTCTGTGTCAGGAGCCATCATAGGACAAGCTAATAACTAGCAGGTGATCATCCTGAGATAGTCTGCTTTGGATTATAATCCACGACAGATTTGTTCCATAGGCAAGGCCCAGAAGAAATTTATTTTAGGAAACATTCCTGCTATTAATATGCTTTTCCTGCAATTATTAAACATATACAACAATCACTAGGTATTAGTCCACCCTTTTGAGCAGATCAGGGATCCATCCCATCTGCAGACACCAAAGCCAAAAAGTTTTATTGACTATGCTTAGCTGAAATCCTAGCTGGAGACATTTTCATGTTTCAGCCAGTGTTAGAGCTGTTTCCATGTAAAGGGATCAGCAAATCATGTTACCTGTTTTGTTGGTTTTCCTTTTCCTTGGCCTATGTCAGATTCTTGCCAAGAATCCCCAAAGGCTCTCTGCCTCTCCTTTTTTATTTCACAAACAAGAGTGAGTCTATTTTACGTTGTTCTGACAAGAATGCCTTCCTTTCCCATCATGGAATATGCATTAGCAAAACCAATGCACTTATGTCATAGGTTGGCAAGATTCTGCAGAATCTTACCCACTCTTGGCTTGCCATTCTGTTCAGTTAATAACTCTGTCTGGGGGTCTGTTTTTAGTTTCAGGCATGTACTTTGGCTGCAAACATGTTGATGTTGGTAAAGAGAAGATTTATCACAATGGGAAGGCATAAAATTATTCCCAGGACAAGAAGGGCTAGCATGATCAAGCTATATATGCCATTCCTGAGATTTGACCAAAATGGAAATACTGACCTCAGGTCATCGGTAATTTTATCAGCAGCATCTGATACAATGATATTAGTGATTAGGTTCACTTCTATATTTCTAATCAAAGTTCATATGTGTTCTACTGGAGTGTATTTCTGTCTCACCAGCTTGAGGCAATACAAAACAGAAAACTAGTCTCTAGAGTCTATTAATGAGTCCTGTGGGTTTTATCTGATGACTCGTTGCCAGTCTGGGTCCTGATGTTTCCACAGGCAAACTTCAGGTGAAAGGGATGAATTCAGAATTGGCATGGCCATCAGGGTAGTCATGATCACAAAGCATGGTCCTATTCAGTGTGAGTCCCCCAGGGAGGTCATTTTGACTTAGAATTTCATTCTATAAGTTTAGACAATGAACATCATGTTTTTCTTCTGTAATTGATTCCTGCTGACATTAGGAAGTTGTCATAGGGACCCAGGAAGGCTGAAATACTAGTAAAAAGCCAGGCAATGAGGTATTTATCAGAAGCATCTGCTTAGTTGATTCAACTGAAAGACACAATCACATTGACTGAAGTGGTTAACATCAGTTTTCAGCCAATCCAGAGCTCAGCAGCTTGCAGTCCACAGGTTATTCCTGGATGGAGTCTGTCAGTCATGTGAAAATCTTCTGAGACAAATATAGACTAGGGACAGAATTTAAATTATCTAGTAATCAGGGAATGTAAGAAATCCCAAAACAAAGGAGAAAAACCCATTTCCAAGAACAGGTGAGTATGCTTAACTGGAGTCAGTTTGATTTGTTGCAGGTGGATACAAATCTTATAAGTATTTTTTTTATTTCATGTGAGTACACTGTTGCTCTCTTCAGGCACACTAGAAGAGGGCATCAGACCCCATTACAGATGGCTGTGAGCCACCATGTGGTTGCTGGGAATTAAACTCAGGACCTCTGAAAGAGCAATCAGTGCTCTTAACCACTGAGGCATCTCTACACCCCATATTATGACATTTTGATTCCCTGAAACTTATATGAACTTTAGTTTATAAAAGGATGTACATTAGTTTTACTATTGCAAGAAATCAATATTTCAGAAAAAGTAGTAACAGGTGTCTGTATGACAACAGGAGTAGATTCATGATTTTGAGACCTAGTAAAAGCTCTATGTTTGGGTTAAAAGGCATGGAATATTCTTTCTCAGTGCAGAAAGGTAGATATACGGATTGAACAGGGATGTTTGTAGCATGATGAGAAGCACTTTTAAGTCTGTATTCAAAATACAACCAAAGGGAATTTAAAATCCCTTAAGCTTGTTACTGAATTATAAGCACCCAGTGCTCCATCAGCTTATCAAAAGCTCTGTTAATCAATGTTAAATTTTTGAGCTTTGAAATCTTAGTATAACAATGGTATATGGGAAGTATGAAACATTTCCACCTTTTTCTATACATTTTAAATCATTTCTTATATTTATAAATCTTGTATTTATGTAGTTTAAACTACCTTATTAGACCCTCTAATTTTATACATGTTTTTAGACTTTCCAATATTTATAAATTATATTTACCAGCCCCAGACATCTTTTATCTGAAGGCTTTTTTTATTTTTAAATAACTTTTCTAACATCGGCCAAGTTTATTTATATCCTCTACATTTATCATTTGGATTTACCAATCTCAAACATATTTCTATGCATATAAACAATTTTTAGATCCTCAGACCTTAAATAAACTTTAATTAAATAAATTTTATTTGATTCATTACCACAAGACACCGATAAGGCAAGCCTGTATTCCCTTTTTTAGTAAGAGACCTAGTAGTTTTAACTAACTAATGAACTGGCAAATAAACTAGCACAGTGGTGAATTATCTTGAGGTAAGGAGCTAGTTGCCTGTTCTTTAGCTATTAAGCAACAGTTAGCTTATGTGTTGATGTGATCAGAGATCTCAGAAGGATAAACTGTAATTTTAATGGCCTTTCTCCTTCATTTTAATCATGTCCCACCAAAGACATTCCAATAAAACACTCCACAAAATTTAAAATGTCCTGTAGCTTTGTATATTTAACTATTATTTCTAAAAGTTCCATTTGCATTATCCAAATACAATATCTTTTTAAGACTAAATTCACAGAGCATAACCATACTTTTTAGAAGGCAAACCTAGGTTTTCACAGTTTAAGCGATCCAATGTCTCTAAATCAATACCAAGTGCGTTATTTTCATGTTACAATGTTTGTCTGCCAGCAAAAGATTTTGTATATGAATGCATGAAGGTGCAGATTTAATACTTCATTAGAGAATCATTTTTAAAACATATCATTTAGAAGTCTGGTTTCTAGGACATGAATTATATAGCAATATTATCCCAATTTTAAAATTTCTTTACAGGCCTGTTTCCTTGTCGGCTCACAGGACATGTTGTGTCCAGAATGGCTTATATCCTGGGTTATTTGTCTTTAAGTCAATTTTCTGTTGCTGATGTTACAGATTTTTAACCATGTGTCATAAATTACTAACCAATATTTTGTAACTAACACATGCAGAACAATACATATAAGAACAGTCAGAAACAAAGATGTAGTTGACACATATGTTTATACATTTAAAACAGACAGTCAGAATTTTAATTTCAAGGGAAGAGAAGCCAGGCTCCTAGCTGCAGGTGTAGGGCTCCAATGGCAGTATCAGTTTATCTCAATTCAGGCATTTTTTTAAACCTAAAAATCCTAGAAAAGTGAAAACTAAATCAAAGAGTGAACACCCAGCGGGTAATGTTTTAACCATTTTTTCATTTGAATATGAAACACACAGCAACAATCAAGCAAGGAAATGAAACTACAGACATAAACTGACAGATTTGGTCAGACCAGTGTGCCAAGGAGTGACAATAGAAATGGAGAGAGTGGAAGAGGGAAGAGAACCAGAAGTCTCACCAAATGGACCCAGAACCAAAACCAAAACCAGGCCTTCCCTAGTGGGATTCAAACATGAAGCTAGATGTCTCCTGACCTCCAGTTATGTCCTTAGTAGATTTACTGTGTCTAATTCTCCTGTTTTTGTGCCTTCAAAGTCAAGGCCAAACCAGAAACAAGAACAAATTAAGAATAAGGACTGTGCAGGTACAGAACTTAACTCCTCATAGAGGGAGCCTGCTTGGTGGCATTCACTAGCAATATTTGAGGCATGCTTGAGGGCAAGGGGCCGTCCCCATCCAGTGCATCAAGTGTTGGGGTTCAGGAATTGCCACACAAACCATATAAACATCTACCTCAGTTAAGCAAGAATAGTTTATTGAGCCCATATCTCAAGGCTGAACATTCAGGATCACAATAAGGACTCAGAAGCCTAACTGTGGTACCTGTCTGTCTTGAAAGAAGGCATTTTGTGGGAAAAACCAGATTCAAAAATTTAAAAGGCAAGGAGGGGAGCATTACAACAGTTTGGCTTCCTAGACAGAATATTGTCAGCTAACCTTTAAGCTGATTGGTCCTGAATGAGGTCAAAGGGGAGTTGTAAAGGTAACGAAACAAGGAATTCCAGTACATTGAGATAACAGAGCATAAGTAATTCACCTATAAATTTTTGGCTTATTAGTAACATTCTTTAGCATCAGTTAAAGTGATAACTCATAAAAAGAAGACAAACTTAATTTTTTAATCTTGTGAGAAACATAGAAGCTACATGAAAAATGAATGTAGTTATGTCAGACCATATCAGTAACAACTTTTATGCTCATGGATTGGTCTCTCAGTAATTTGGAGCACAATTACTTATAATGATAATATAAGCTTAATGATAATAAATATACTTCAGAAAGCCTTCCTTGGCAAAACAGACAGCCATTGCCTGTTATCCTCCAGGCTGAGTCTCTATCATGGTGCAGCCACAATTTCTTAGGATAGATTGCCCTTCTCAACCAGATTTGTTTAGTTGTTTGCTGCCATACAAACTCTTATATTGGCACCTGAAAGGGTGGACCCCATGTTACCATGTGTTAAAGCTCCTTTCTCTGCAGCATTAGGGAACAAGGGGAAACATGGAAATCATAGTCTGTTTATGGCTCCTGTCATACTAGATGCAAGACTATGTTATATCAAACTATGTTTTATCAAACTATATAGGACCTTCATCTAGAGATGTTTATGTTGAACTTAGTCTCCATATATTTTATTGCCTGTTACCAGCTCATGGTTCTCCAACCCTGGCATAGAGGTGTTGCAGAGAGCTAACTTGGCTTTCATATGATCTAAAAGATTTCTTGCAGCCTTAATATTGGGAATTGCAGACTTAATAGGTGTGATTTCTAGTTTTCCCTTATCCAGTACATCCTTAAAGAGATTCACACAGCACATCGTGTAGATCAGTTATCCAGACATGTGTCAATAGCACTCATGGTCCAGGAGACTATTGACAGGGGGCTCCAGAAGAGCCTTAATGCTTTAGAAGAAGCAGTTCTACTTCTGAGAAATCAAATTCAAATTATTAAGATCTGTCTTTCAACACTGTTGGGGTTGTGTAACCTTCTTGGAATATAATACCTCTGAACATGACTGGTCTAAAATTCAGTCTTATTTAAAGAGGCTTTGGAACAATTCTAATTTGGCATTGAGTAGGGTTCCCTACATAATAAGATCATGGATATTAGTAACTCTAGAGTGGGATCTACTTCTATTGAGGAAATGTCTGCAGCTTTTGCCTCTGCTATCCATGAAGTCACTTCCTTGTCATCCTGGACAACATAGCTGATAAATGGAGGAATCACAGTTGGATTATGCTCACTGGTTTTGTTTCCCCTTCCCATTTGCATCAAGCAAGTCAAGTGCCCAATAACTGCACTCACAATTGAAGTTAGCACTCTTGAATTAAATCAGAAAGTGGGGATGCAGAGTCCAGCTTGGCAATGGCAGGGATGGCCTGACATGGTTCCCCATCTAGAACAGAGCCAGCAGGGCAGGGCATGGGCCTCCATGAGTTATGATGGTTGCTGTAGGCATAAGTTGTGTGTGTGTGTGTGTGTGTGTGTGTGTGTGTGTGTTTGTCTAAAACTTCATGTTCCTCCTTTGGGAAATATTCTCCCTGCCAAGGTTCAAGGTTATTTGGAAATATTCTCCCTGCCAAGGATATTGGGAAATATTCTCCCTGCCAAGGTCAGAGAATATTCTCCCTGAGAAGGTTAATGACTACATGATAATTAGAAGCAGCAGTAGTCTGGGAGGAAAGGATATGTCTCTGTCTCAGTAAAATGATAAATCTTGAGACCATCAGGACAGCCCTTAAGTCTGTGGAAAAAAACTCTGAAGACATGAATTCAAAAATATACAATTTCTTGACTATGCAAAAATATAAAGATGCAATATGAAATGTATAAGGAGCTTCGAAGATCTCAAAGACTGGGGTAGCTACAATATGACCCAGCTTGTCAGAAAGATACTAAGGAAGGGGATAAAGAAATTTATTGAGTGGTGATCACAGGGCAAGATTGACTCTATCTAAATTTCTTGCTTGTGCTTACCACAGCAGGCAGTCCTGAGTTCAAGGTCAGCCTGGGAAAGAAGGAGTTTAGATTCAGGCTCAGACATGTTAGGAATGGTAATTTTAGGGCAAGGTCGTACACAGCTAGCTTATTGCCTGTGCTTAAGAAAGACAGACTGGCCCTTCTGCCCCTGCCTGGTCCTTTGGGCTGGGGCAGACACAGAGTTGGTCTGCTCCTGTGGAGAAACTGAATCCTGAGCCATCCTAGAGGAGCCAGTGCACTCAGAGCAGCAGACACCAAGGTGGTTTGCACTTGGGAGACATCGTATCCTGAGCCATCCTAGAGGAACCACTGCACCCAGAGCAGAAGGATTTCCAGATCCAAGAGGTGGCCTGAGTCCCAGGAGTTCTTCCACTCAGGAGATTAGGATCATAAGACCACAGAGTCATCTGTACTCTGAGGAGCTCTGCCACAAGCAAGATAACTGGAAATACAGACTCCAGTCTTCCACAGTGAGGGCAGTTAACACTAGAGTTAACCAGATGGCGAACGGCAAGTTCAAGAACATAAGCAACAGAAACCAAAGTTTCTTGGCATCATCAGTACCCAGTTCTCCCAATATAGCAAGCCCTGGACACCCCATCACACCGGAAAAGCAGGATTCAGAATTAAAATCACTTCTCATGATGATGATAGAGGATTATAAGAAGGACATAAGTAACTCCCTTAAAGAAATACAGGAGAGTACAAGTAAACAGGTAGAAGCACTTAAAGAGGAATCACAGAAATTCCTTAAAGAAATGCAAGAAAACACAAAGAAGGAATTAAACAAAAACATTCAGGATCTGAAACTGGAAATAGAAACAATAAAGAAAGCTCAAAGGGAGACAACCATGGAGATAGAAAACCTAAGAAAGAGATCAGGGGTCATAGACTCAAGCATCACCAACTGAATACAAGAGATAGAAGAGAGAATCTCAAATGCAGAAGATACGGTGGAAAGTATTGATACAGTTGTCAAAGAAAATGCAAAATGCAAAAAACTCCTAACTCAAAACATCCAGGAAATCCAGGACACAATGTGAAGACCAAACCTAAGGATAATAGGTATAGATGAGAATGAAGATTCACAACTTAAAGGACCAGTAAATATCTTCAACAAAATTATTGAGGAAAACTTCCCTAACCTAAAGAGCAAGATGCCCATAAACATACAAGAAGCCTACAGAACACCAAATAGTCTAGACCAGAAAAGAAATACCTCCTGTCACATAATAATCAAAACATCAGATGCACAAAACCAAGAAAAAATACTAAAAGCAGTAAGGGAAAAAGGTCAAGTAACATATAAAGGCAGACCTATAAGAATTACACCAGACTTCTCACCAGAGACTATAAAAGCCAGAAGAGCCTGGAC
>NW_021620026.1:373967-377747 GCF_004785775.1 Grammomys surdaster
CTGGCAATTGTGTCCTCTTAGGGTCTGTATGATGTCAGTCCAGGCTCGCAGCATTCTTTAAATTCATATTCTCAATATGCACCCAGAGAGGTTTTGGGATCATGCCAAATACCCTACAGGTGTCTTTAAACTTTTTTCTAATTATAATGATAATCATTGTGAATGTTAGAAGTAACACTACCCTAATGATATTTGACACTTGAGATGGCTCCTAACTCTTGAACCCTGAATCTCCTGCAGATAATTCGAATAGGATATAGAACATTAATCCATTGTTCCAGACACCTATATAAATCATCATCTATATAAATAATGTTGCTCAATACATTAGTAACATTTTATTTTTGCTAGATGGTTAACAAAAATAGCTGCCTTAATTCCTTGTGTCAATGCTATTGCTGGAACAGTAGTACTAGCAATTAATGATATTAAAGCTGTTATACTACCTATAATCAAGCCCTCTACCCTCTTGCTTCTGCTGGAAGCCTGACAAACTTCTTCCAGTTCTTTCAAACTTTTTTTCAGAGAATCAAGGTTTTCTAATCCTCTAGGCACTAAGACAAAAGCTGGTTGATAGACCCCCATAACAGACATGCCAGGTTTCAACACACTAACACAATTAGAGATTATACACTCAATGCAACGTACAATAAATACTGTAGAAGATTCAAAAGTAACTTTAACTTGACAACTCAAAGAGCCTTGAAACATGCACTAACCCTTGTTTGAAATCCAGATCCTGTCACAACTTTATCTCTTGCTATCATAACATCATAGAGAACTGCAGCTAACTTTGAAATATTTCTCTGAAAATGTCCAGATCCAACCTTCCAAATGTAGACTGTTATTTCCAATATTGGATTGATTTCTAAACCAGTACATTGAGTCCTAATAGCTGGTCACCTTTAAGAAAAATATAAGAGACATTAAACTTTCTCTCTTTGATTCTCTGTCCCACAAGGTCTAAAAACTTGAGGAAAGGCTGTTTGTCTCATCTGGGATATAGACAAGCAAAGGTAGGTCAGGAACATATTTCCAATACAGCTTTAAGCCACCCTTGTCAGAACACTCAGCAAGCTCATAGGTCAACATCATTCTTTGTACCAGCAACAGCATTTCTTACCAATAATTATTGCAACCATCATGTTCCTATAGCATCCTGCAGAAAACACACAAACATCCCCTTTTCTCCATATTAGATACCTGGTCAGGATCATGCCATATGCCTATAAGTGGATCCTTTCTTTTCACCCAGGCATAAGTATTCCTAGATGAAGGGTGCCTTAGACACTCGGCAGAAAGTTCCTTGGCATCCAAATTTTTTAACTTATAATAAAAAGAGGATTTTTTTCTGAAAAGCTATATAAAAAGCTAAAAGCAAAAATAAAGCTTGTTAGAACATGCTTCTTAGACTTTTTCTCTATTCATCAACTGTAAATATTTTTATTTGCCCATATGTGTATACATATATGTGTATGTATATTTATATGTGAAATTGTTGGAACTTGCTTTTAAGGTCTGCTTTTCTTCACCAAGTGTGATTTTCTCTCTTTACTTTTCTATCTCACCAGCCCCTTAAGAGTTAAAATGAGTTCAGTGTTCAGAGTTAAGCTTTAAAAGGGTTGGCAGAGAGTCCTAACTCCAGCTAATTAAGTTTTGATTTGTCATCACAACTACTGCTGACCTCATAAATTGCCTGCCCCTGCCCCTGGCAATGGTGGCCACCATCAGCTGCTATCAGCATTTGCCCCAATCACAGATGCTATATCTTGTTGCTTTCTTCAGTTTACCTTGATGTCAACACTGGCCTTGGACACTTGAGGCCACTTTTTTTTTAACTGCTAAGCAATACTCCATTGTATCAATGCACATTTTCTTTCTATGTTCTTCTGTAGAGAGACATCTATGTTTGGTTGCAGTTTCTGGCTATTTGAATAGAGCAGCAATAAAGACTTTTGAGCAAGTGTCCTTGTGGTAAGGTGAAGTGTCTTTTAGATATATGCCCAAGAGTGATATAATTGGATCTTGAAGTAGATTCACATCTTCCTGAGGAAATTTCACACTGATTCCCATAGTGGCTGTACAAGTTTGCACTCCCACAGCATTGAATGCATGTTCTTCTTATTCCACATCCTTGCCAGTCATTAGCTATTATTTGTTTTTATTGATGTAGAGAGGATGTTTATAAGCATCACCTGTCAATAAGAAAGTCTATAGTCAATGAGCTGAGGCAGAATTAGGAGATGAGAATTCCAACAAAAAGAGAAGGAGGAGAGATTCTGGGAAAGAGTCAGATGGGGAAGATTCACCTTGAACTCTGGAGGGGTCACATAAACCTTAGAGGTAACTAACCAGATATTAGTTTAAATAGGTTATATAAGTAATGAGCTAGTTGGAAAACAAACTGAAGTATATGGCCCAGGCATTTATTGATAAATAATTCAGTCTCAGAGTTGTTATTTTCGGGGACAAAGAGGTGGGTTGGAAACCTGAGGTTACAATTGGTCGTAGTCATTCTTATGCTTCAAGATGAAATTTGAAAGTTGTTTTGATTTACATTTCATTTATGGCTGAAGATGCTGGCCATTTCTTTAAGTGTTTCTTAGCCGTTTCATTTACTCTTGTGAAAATTCTGTTTAGATCCATACCCTACCTTAAATACCTTTTTTCTTGATATCTAGTATTTTTGTTTGTATTTAGTTTGGTTTGGTTTGTTGCTATCATTAGTGTTTCATTTGTTAGTTGGTTAGCTTTTGTTTCTTTGTTTGTTTTAGTTTTTGTTTACATATTTTGGGTAATTTTGGAATTAGCCCTTTATCAAATATTTGGTAAACATCTGTTTCCATTCTGTAGGATGCACTTTGTCCAAAAGAGAGTGCCTTTTGCCTTGCAGAAGCTTTTCAGTTTAACATCGCCCCAATTATTAATTGTTGATCTTAGTGTCTGTGCTAATGGTATTCTGTTCAGAAAATCATTTCTTGTCCTGTGAGTTAAAGTATATTCCTCACTTTCACTTTCAGCAGATTCATTGTATCTGATTTCATGTTGAGGTCTTTGATCTATCTGGAGGAGAGTTATATTCAGGATGATAAATATGGATCTCTATAAGTTCTACTATATGTAGGTATCCAATTTGACTAGCACCATTTCTTGAAGATATTGTCTTTTTCCAGTGTGTATTCCTGGCTTCTTTATTAAACAGCTGCGGTACATAGGTATGGATTTATACATGAATTTTCAGTTTGATTATGTTGACTAACATGTTGTAGCAATACCAGACTGTTTTTACTATAACTCTGTAGTAAAGCTTCAGTTCATGGAAGGTGATATTCAAGTAGTTATTTTAATAGCCATGTCTGTTTTAGATATTCTAGGTGTTTTGAGTTTCTATATGAAGATGAAATCATCCTTTTATGATCCATGAGGGACAAAACATGGTTTGCAAGGGTAAAGGTTGCTGGCTAGTATTATTTATTCTCTTTGATTGTTAGTAATTCTGTGGCACACTGAAGCCAGAATCCTATGGCTTCAGAGGAATTATCATCACCTTTTGCTTAATAGCAGGAGATTAGATAAAATATTGATTGACAGTGCTCCACTTTCTGGATGTGCTACAGTCAGAAGTCCTTCACTGGCCTGAATGGCTAACTGTGAGCTAGAGAGGAAAGAAAAATAAAAAAGGATCCTATAATCAGACAAATTTGCACAAACATATATGCATTCCTACACACATACACACACACACACACACACACACACACACACACACACACACACACA
>NW_021620026.1:377757-405874 GCF_004785775.1 Grammomys surdaster
ACACACACACACACACACACACACACACACACACACACACACACACACACATTCTGGCTGGGCCTGATCATCTGCCTCAGTCAACTCCAAAGTATTCATGTATGCATACCTACATATCTACATGTAAACAAACAGATACTCAGGGATCCAGCCCAGCCTAGAATGATTTGAAGCAGGAAACAGTGTTGGATGTAGAGGTAGCTTAAGTACTGACGTTCTCTGGTATTCCAGCTCTCTAACTGTACTGAGTGCTTGCTGATAAGTTCTTAAAAATTGTAAAAAATATTCTTACTTTTTCTGTGGTTTAAAACCACTGGCTTGGGCAATTAACACCTCCTACCAAGCAGCGAGGAATTAAGTAAAAAATTTATTGCTTTGCTCTCTTGTCTGTCCAGGCACCCAGAAGTCTCTCTGGTGAGGGTAGTTAACTCTTTGTGAACCATAGAGGAAGGAAAGGAAAAGAATTAAAATGCTTTATACAGGCAAATATGCATAGACACATATACATTCATACATACATTTACATGTTTATTCACATTCTCATTTATGAATTAGCACATTCACATTTTTGTTGGGCCCAACCACCTGTCTTATACACTCCTAAAGTATTCATGCATGCTTACATACACACATATACCTACCTCCATATGTACATAAAGACAAACAGACATATACATTGGAAGATGGATGGATGGATGGATGGATGGATGGATGGATGGATGAATGGATGGATGGATAAAGCACAGCTTCCCAAGCCAAACCGTTCAGCCAACAATTTTATTTCTTTTATTTGATCTTTTTATACCTTCTTAGACAAAAGTTATTTAGAAAATTACCTCAGAAATAAGGTGTCACATAAAATGGGAGTTACAGAAGAATATTCAAAGCTGCATGTCATTCTATATGCGGTTTATAAATTCAAAGCAAAAGTTTTTAGATGGCCTGGCTTTATCATGGTGAACACACCTGTGGCTTTATCCTTGGACCCAAATATTTTTCCTTGAACACAAATTTGTCCTAAGTCTATTTCCCCTTTTAGTGTAATTATGAAAGCTCATTGTATTTCTTATTATGTATCCTGTACTTGCTACTATGAGAAGTGGGTATATTCCATTCTTGATTCTAACTTTCTTACATCTTTCTAGCAAAGCAACTAAAACCGTCTTTTAGAACTTTCATCCTAAAATTATTTAAATCAAATCAGAAAGTCTATAGAATCAATAACTTATCTAATGAGCATTAATTCATGAAAGGTCATCTTTATGTTGATCTGCAGGAAATCTGATCAAGAGAGTGGAATAAGGTTCAGGGATTATTATATTAATTTAATAATAATAGGAAAGGCATATCAACTGTAAAAAAGCAATCTTATGTGAAGTCTCTTGGGAATATTGTCATCAAGCTCACCCATCATAGACCATGCAGAAACAGTGGGCCACCTCCAGAAAGGTCACCTTCTAGTGTTTTCTTATACAAGATGGATCCTGACACAGAAATACATTTGAAAGATGGATAGATGGATGGATGAATGGATGGATGGAGCTCCCCAAGACATGACACCACACCACACCACACTATATCTCTTTTCTCTGGCCCTTTTATAGACAAAAGGTCTTTAGAAAATTGCCTCATAGATAAAATGTTACACAAAATGGGAGCTATCAAATAATATCTATAAAAAGTTCAAAGCAGTGTTTCATTTTATATGTTCATTATGAGTTCAAAGCAACACTTTCCTATGGCCTTGCCTTTTCATAGTACACACCTGTGGCTTCATCCTTTGACTTGAATGCTTTTCCTTGAACACAAATTTTTCCCAAGCATATTTCTCATTTTAGTGTAACTATGAAAGCTCATTGTATTTTTTATTATGCAGTCTGTACCTACTATCATGAGGAGTGGGCACATTCTATTCTAGATTCTAACTTTATTACATCTTTCTAGCAAAACAACTAAAACCATTTCTTAAAACTTTCTTCCTAAGATTTTTTGAATTAAATCAGGAAATCTATAGCATCATTAGTTCATCTAAACAGCATTAATTTATGAAGTTCATATTTAGAAGCTGATCTGCAGAAAATCGACTCAATAAGGTAGCCTAATACCCAGAGATTATTATATTAATTAATAATGACAGGAAAGGCATACCAATATCAGATGCAAGAAGCAATCCTGAAATTAACTCTTTGTGCCCTATCCTGATAGAGCTCATCCATCACAGATCATGCAAAGGCTACCTGCTAGCCTTAGTGTATACTAGATGGCTACACACACACACACACACACACACACACACACACACACACACACAAGAGATAGAGATACAGGCACAGCTGCCAGAATCTCTATACTAAATTGTTGCTGATATAAACATAGACATTGCACTCTTCTCTGAATGCACCTGATTTGAAACCCCAGTATATGCTGTGTTTTTCTCACCTCCTAGGACAATCTTGTGGACAATTTTTTTAGCAATTGTTTTGCAGGGAGATGTTTGTATACAGTTTCTATTTGTATTGTAGTAAGAGAAAAAGAATGACATAAATAATGTATAGAATACAGGAGAGCCCTGAGAACTCTGCATTCAAGTATTCTTGTAAGGGCCCTGAACTGATGTTCACCATCCATAGATTCCAGGCCACCAATAACAGGGTCTTAGACATCTTGGGACCCAACAAAGTGTTAGAAGACACAGCCTCAATGCAAGAGCTAACCACTCAGCAGCGATCTCTTTCTGACACTACATTGCTGGCAGGCCTCTTCCAACCTTGGTCATCTCTCCCTCTACCCCAAGAGTTCTTCCTTTCACATTATACTATCCAAAACTTAACTATGGAAGAAATGGGAACATAAATACACCAACTATGCCCTGGGGGGCATGATCTCACCTTCACTCTGGGAGGGATGGAATAATAATGCCTTTCCTTATTAACAGGCTTATATAAGATATCAGAGTCTTAATACACTCAATGCTGCAATGTAGCAATTCATCTACAGATGTTAACTGCAGGAGTTTCCCCTTCTTATTTAGTAACTCCAACAGGCACTTTGTTTGCTTGTGCCTTGGGACTAATGCCATGAAAGAGTCCCTTTATCCTAACTGAAACTTCTGAAACTTTTGATTACTTGTACATCCATCACCTAATGTATTCTATTATTCTAGAGAGGGAGGCTAGCAACGATCCAGGATGGCCAGGGCAGCTCTAATACTAGTGTCCCTCCTAGCAGGCATTGGTATAGCAGTGGCTCCCAACATAGGAGCAACAGCACTTATTAAGGGATATCAAAATTTCATATATTTAAATCAATGAATTAATCTGACCAAGACTTGTCAGAATTATAAAACATCAACAAGGGCTGGTATAAAAAATTTTGTTTAACTGGTCCCCCTGGCCTCAGAGAAAAATTAAGAGTCAATGATTTGACTTACCAGAACAACTCAAAGTGGGGAGGGGGAGGTTGAGTTCTGGACCTTTTAACATAGCTTTAGCTATTTTATATTCTGTCTCTATTTTGCTCATAATGTGAAATTAAGTTCAGGTCCTGAGACTTGACACTGAAGAATGCTAATAATAAGCCAAAAATTATGGTTAAATTACCTATATGGTATTATCTCAGTGTATTGGAACTCCCTTGTACAGCCTGTACATCTCCCCTCTTAGCTCACTCAGGACCAATCAGCTTAAAGATCAGCTGATAATACTCTGTCTAATAAGCCAAAATGCTGTGCTGCTCCCCTGCTTGGCTTTTAAACTTTTGAACCCAGTTTTTTTCTCTAAAAAGTCTGCTTTCAGAACAGACACAATTAGGCTTCAAAGTCCATTTTGTGGTTATGAATGTTCAGCCTTGTGGTGTGCATTCAAATAAACTATTCTTAATTGAAATTGATATTCTTATGGTTTGTGGGGCAATTCCTGAACCCCAACACTAAACACTCATGCAACTTCCCTTCCTGATTCATTCTCTCTTAACACTTCTCTCTTCTAAGTACTCCAAAATTTGATTGAAGATGGTTATTGCTGAAGAAGTAGAAAAAAGATCTACTTAAAATGATATCTTCAAATTTGGTTTCTCAACACTCGTTTCTCTTGCAGAATATTTGACCACATGTGAACCCCATGATTGTGTTATTTACTGAAAAAGCTGTTTCCAGTTGAGTGGCTCAGCCTTGAGACATACCCTTAATCTCTCTAGCTGGAATATAAATACACCATTATTATGTACCTTTAATCCCCAACAATGAAGGCAAATGAAGTTTGCAGAAAGAAACACCCATGTTTGAAAGTGACATCTAATTGAGTGACAAACAAAGTGATGAATCAGAGAAATATTTAACAGAATAACATATGTACAACTTTCTTGAGAGAGGAAAACTACTTGAGAGATAGTGCAGAGAAGATAGGAGACAAATTTTACTGGGAGTTTTACAGAGACAGGTTAATGAGAGAACACAGTTGAAGACAGAACGAACCAGAGAATGAGAAGGAGCAATCCAGAAAATTAGAACAGATTCCTATTGTTAGTATAAGGCCAAGAAGACCAATTCAGAAGCTGAGAGATGCCAGATGAAATCAGTTAGTGTGAAGAGGTTCCAGAACAGCTGAGTTGAATCATCCAGCCAGAACTCAGAAAGAACTAGAAAGGGTGAGTTTACTTAGTAGTATGTCTCAGAGGCTGAAAGCATTCTACTTTTGGATTAGATTGTATGGAGGTTAGAAGATTCCAGGACTAGGCTTAGGTTAACAGACTGAGGCAGTAAGCCTCCAGACAACAATTATTTCAGGAGAATAAAAAATGATTTTACATCTTTCTTTTGCTTTTAGTTCTTATGATAGGAACTGAGGATACTGTCAGTGAAAAGATGTGCTTTAACACCAAACAAAAACTTTGAAAAAAATAATGTAATTATATTACTTATTTACTTATTTGTGTGTGTGCTTGTGTGTTAATGTGTGTTCTGTATACACACAGGCATATGTGGTTACTTCTTTGTTTTTATCATATTGGCTGAAGTATTCAACTCAAGTCATAAAGACATTACAACAGATACTCTATGATGACAGACTCTCTGCTGGTCGTTTCTTAAAAGAAATATTTCATTAAGTTTTCAACCAGTTCAAGGGGAAATGCCAAATTTTTTTCGTGCACACTTTTTATGTTATCTCAACTGAAAGATTGATAGTGACAGGTTGGAAATGTCTATGTAGATTTTTTGGACTCCATTTGTGTTCTAAACAACACTTGCTTGTATTGCAGAGATCTGAGTGGTGACTTTGTAATAGACAATAAAGACTGCTATGGAATAGACTTTAGAGTTTCAAGTGGATCACGGGCATCTATTAGAAACTTTTAATTTACTGTATGTATTTTTAATTACATAAATAGTTACATGATTTAAATAATTGATAACAATGTATTATCTTTGGAAATATACTAAGAAAACAAAACTACATTGCATAAGAAACATGGACTTGTGTTGTTTTTGAACATATTCCTCCTGAGAATAATTACACAATATTAGGATGTAATCCCTGGAGTCTTTACGAAAATAAAATTGCTGCTTCATGTTGTCATTTGTCATTGTAGAACACTTACAATGCCAACATCAAGAACAATCATTTCTTCCTAGGTAACCATCCTAGCCTCAATATCCTGAAAAGGATCATTAAGATTGAAAAAGCAAACCTATATGGTTTTTTTTTTCTGTGAGTCATACTTCTTTAATCATTAACATATTCTATACAAGCTAAAATTAGATTCGTATATAGGTAAATGCTAAATAAGAGGCTGGAACATACTTTATTGGATACTTTATTTTTCTTTTTTGAATTTGTAATTTAAAGATAGGATTTACTTATTTGTCTGTTAGGTTTCTTTTTTTTTTATAAATAATTTATTTATTTTTGAACATGAAATGCTTTTTTATAGCATGTTTCACAAGGGGAGGGGGTAAGAGGGGCCAGATGGTGGAAAAGTACAAAATCTTCTTGGCCTGTGCCTTGAAACATGTCATGGTCTATACGGTACACTGCCTTGAATTATGATCTACCTGCTGTTCTTCAGAAGATATGGTACACTGCTTGAGTTATGGTCTCCCTGCTATTCTTAAGATGATATGGTACACTGCTTTGAGTCTATCTGCAGTTGCTAAGCAGGATCTTGCAGTTGCCAAGCTTCAGAGGACATTGTGCAGGTGGGGAAAGGTGGGGGGTGAGGGTAAGGGCGAGGGTCCTGGCTTCTGGCATCTCCCCCTTCTTGTTTAGTTAGAGAAGGCATCTTATGATCAATCCCAACTATGTGAATTTTGAATTTGGGCTAGGCTCACAACCAAAAATATTGGATACTTTAAAAGAACACTGTGATAATAGCAGAGGTCAGAAGATGAGAATATAACAATTTCTTATTCAATTTTCTCTTTTGTAATTGAAATACTTTTATATGTCAACTGTAAAAGAGCTTGTGAGGATTACTTGGTAGTTGAGTTCTTAATTTATATGTCTTTTTATTCAAGTTTCTGTTAAAATAGAACAGCACCCACAACAGAAATGTGCATCAATGTGCATTTAAAAGGGTTGTCTCACAAGAGTTGTGAGGTCTCTGTTCTCTTGTTAGTACACTGATAGTGGGAGAGTTCCTTTGTAGAGAGTAATTACCACTTGTGGCTACTGCCTGTGTCCTTCCTAACTATGTGCATGCTCTCTTGTCTTCACAGATGTCTAACTCTGAGCTCATAAAGAATGGAAGCCTGTCCCTCTGCACTGAATTCACATTTGTGGCCTTTTCTTCTCTAGCAGAGCTGCAGCTTGTCCTCTTCTTTGTGTTCTTGGTTATCTACTTGTTTACTGTTGGAGGAAACCTTACCATCATCTGTGTGATCTGGATGACCCCTACCCTACACACTCCCATGTACTTCTTCCTGGTCAACCTCTCCTTTCTGGAGATGTGCTATATCAGCAGTGTGGTGCCTCAGATGCTGGTACACCTGCTAGTGCAGCACAAGACCATAAGTGTGGGAGGCTGTGCAGCTCAGATGTATGTGTTCACCATCATGGGGCTGACAGAATGCTGTCTTCTGGCAACTATGGCTTACGATCGCTTTGTGGCTATTTGTTACCCGCTGCATTACACTCTGCGGATGGGCCCTTCTGTCTGTTTGAAGTTGGCTGGGGCATCTTGGATGACTGGGATCCTGGTAGAATCAGCCCAGACCACTTGGATCTTCACTCTGTCCTTTTGTGGGGCAGGAACAATTCAGCACTTTTTTTGTGACATCATGCCTGTGGTAAAATTAGCTTGTGTGGATACTTCCCAGAATGAAATTGTGCTATTTATTATTTCTCTTATCTTTATTATGAGTCCCTGTCTCTTCATTCTGTGCTCCTATGTCCGCATTATTTTAACCATCTTGAAAATACCCTCAGCATCAGGTAGACACAAGGCTTTCTCCACCTGCTCCTCTCATATCCTGGTTGTTTCTCTTTTCTATGGCACTGCCTTGTTCACTTATCTCCAACCCAAGAGTTCACACACCCCAGACACAGACAAGGCTACTGCTCTCATGTACACTGTGGTCACCCCTGCTCTGAATCCTGTTATCTACACTTTGAGAAACAAGGAAGTGAAAGAAGCCTTTCGAAAGGTAACACAGAGGAAACTTCATAGACAAATAGACTAGTTTAGTCTCAGTAGCTCAAAATGTTCCTACTGTACAGAGTTTCTCCAACTCCTCATGACTCCTTTTTCATGTATTGTTATTGATGTGTTGATAGTCTAATAACCAGAAGATAATTATGTTTGTTTTGCAGTTTTCAATGTGAATAGCTAAAAAGTAACTCATTCATTCATTCATTCATTCATTCAAATTTTTTAATGGTATTTCGAATTGAATTCAACTGAAGACAGTGTACTGCTATCAAACTAAATCTGGTCCTGTTATTTTCTTTTTACTTGAACTTTCAGATAAATCTTGTGCTCATTCTATATCCCAGTTAAAACTTGGATCCATGGTTTTCTCATCTCAGTCTTAAAAATTTGGGATTAAAAACAGCACTAAATCTGGAATATTCAAATTTATTCAAAATTTCAACTTCACATCAGCTTGTCATGGCTTCCATCATGTAAAAATTGTTAGAGTATTGTAAATAATGATACAAAAATATATTTCCCTATAGATCTGCTAAGGTATGGAGTACATTCCTCATACCATGAAAATTTGTTTAAAGCTGATCCTATGAGGTTGAGAAATCTCATCCCATCACTTGCTTACTCCTGACTATTACAGGTTTATGGAAATAGTCAGGAATTCCTGTAAATGTGTGTCATATGTGTCATGGCTACCATCATTTAAAAATTGTTAGAGTGTTGTAAAGCATAATATAAAAATATATTTCCCTTTAGATCTACTAAGGTATGGAGTGTGTTTTTATGCCATGAGAATTTGTTTAAAGCTGATCCTACAAGGTTGAGAAATCTCATCCCATCACTTGCTTACTCTTGACTATTACAGGTTTATGGAAATAATCAGGAATTCCCATAAGTGTAAAGCATTTGGATTCTAACCTTGGAAATGGTAAATTAAATTGGAGATATATAAAATCTATATTGTCTGTAAAAACAATTAGATATAAAATTATGTGAAATAATCGATTTACCTCTATCTGTTACTTACAATATTCCACATCTGCAATGAACTAAAACCACAATCTATTGGGTACACCTGTGAGGTTTGTTTGTTTGTTTATTTTAATTTAATTAGGGTAGAAAAACCTATCTGAAATCCAGAACAATTGAGGTTGGAAGATGCACCTTTAATCACACACCTTCTCATGGCATACTATATAAAAGACAACAAGAAAGAAGCTTTTACTCTTTGCTTGTTTGCCGGACTCTCTTCCAAGTTCATTTCTTCACTAAACTTACAGCCTACTTCTTTGTGACTCTAGTCTCCAGGTGAGACATCCAGCCTTGTAGACTGAGCAGTATTAGATTCTTGACTTTCCTTTGGGAGACAGTCATTTTTGATAGGCTGGACCACAGTCTGTGAGATACTCTTATAAATCAAATATATGACCAGATGCAGAACACAAATTTAGACTCTCTCTGAAAAAATACCTGATTGTGAATCACTGCACCCTTTCCCATCTGTTGCTAGAGGAATCCTCTCTGATGAAAACTGGACAAGGTACTAATCTATGAGTATAATAGAATATCATTAAGAATAATTTCAAAAAGAGAGAGAGAGAGAGAGAATCATTTCATTTACTTTATTGTTCCTGTTGTGTTTGGCCTAGCCTAGGTGTCTGAGCTGTCTAATCTCTGGTTCCTGGCAATCCAAGAAGTATAGGGCATAGGCTCCCTCTATTGGTGTAGGCTCACTTTAAACCAAACATTGCTGGCCACTCCCACAAGTTCTGTACTATCATTTGCCCAGCACACCTGGAAGGCAGAACAGAATGTAGGTAAAAAGTTTTGTGTCTGAATTAGTGTCCAGGTTTTGCTTTCTGTATCCTGCAAAGTAACATTTACAGTCATAGAGTCTAGAAATTATGAGTGAATGCTCCAAGTCTACACCCATTCAACCTCCCTATGTTTAATGAGTTGTATGGAATCCTCAGAATATATTCTATTTCTTCTTTTCAGGAAACCCATGCTTTCCCGCTATAACCTTCCCTTTCCCTAACCTCTCTAGGTCTGTGAATTGTAGTTAAGACTGTCATTTACTTCTTTGTTCCAGCCTAAGATTTATATTTCTGTCTGAAATTACTTCTTTGTTCTAACCTAATGTACGATTCCAACCTGAAGCCCACATCCTTGTCCTTGGCCAATGTCAGATTCCTGCCAAGCAGCCCACTTCCTTTTCCTTGGCCCATGTCAGATTCTTGCCAAGCAGCCCCAAGGCTCTCTGCATCTCCCTTTTTTATTTCATAAACAAGAGTGAGCCTATCTTACAATGTTCTGACAAGAATGCCTTCCTTACCCATCATGGAGTACGCATTAGCAAAAACAATGCACTTATGTCATAGGTGGGCAAGATTGTGCAGAATCTTACCCATCCTTGATTTGCCAGTCTGTTCAGTTAATAACTCTGTCTAGGGGTCTGTTTTTAGTTTCAAGCCATGTACTTTGGCTGCCAACATGTTGATGTTGTTAAAGACAAGCTTTATCACAATGGGCAGGTATAAAAGTAGTCCCAGGACAAGAAGGCCTAGCATGATCAAGCTATATATGCCATTCCTGAGGTTTGACCAAAATCAAAATACTGACCTCAGGTCATGGGTAATTTTATCAGCAGCATCTGCTGCATCATCGCTCATCAGAGCAGCATTCTTGAAACTCATAATGTCACTATGCAAGGTTAAAACATCCTGAGAGGTGTAAGAAATATGGCAAATACCCTCCAAGTGTCTTTAAATGTTTTCTTAATTAAAAGAAGTAATTTCAGTCAGGAATCTAAATCTTTGGTTAGAACAAAGAAGTAGGCTTCAGACATGAAAATCATTTGGCCTAGGACAGGGAAGTAGGGTCAGATATTTTGGCCATCCTGATAAGCCCTTAGACATCGTGATCAGGGAAGTGATCACAGATTTTGTTTATTGCCTTGCTTGTTCTTTTACTATTTGTGTTCAACATCTTGCTTGTTCTTTGACTATTTGTGTCTATTGTATTGTTAGTTCCCCAAACATAGAACTGACCTTAATACTGGCATGTAATTAAAATGATATTAAAGCAAAAAGAAGGAGAAGGGATAGGATAGGGGTTTGGGTGAATGTGGAAAAGTGATGACAGTTGGAATGTAAATAAATACAATATCCAATAAAATATGTTTCAAAAAAGACTTTCATTTACTTACCAGCTATTATCCAGTTGTATGTGAATACATATCGCATTTGGCTTTCTGGCTCTGGGTTGCCTCACACAGAATGATTTGTTTTTCTGCTTGCTGAATCCACTTGCCTGTAAATTTTATGATGTCATTTTTAACACTTGAGTAATATGCTATTGTGTAAATCCACCACATTTTATTATTCATTCTTCATTTGATGTACACTATGTTGTTTCTAGTTTCTGGTTATTGTGAATAATTCAGTAATGAACACAAAAGTGAAAGTGTCCTTGTAGTAGGGCAAAGCATCCTTTGGGTATATATTCAAAATGTATAACTGGATCTTGAGATACATCAAACCAAATGATTTCAATAGTGACTGTACAAGTTTACAATCCCACCTACAATGGAGGTATGTTCTTCACGTTGCACTTCCTCACCAGCATGATTTATTGATCTTAAGCATTCTGCCAAGTGTAAAATGAAATCTCAGAGTAGTTTTGATTTGTATTTTCCTGATGACTAATGGTGTTGGACATTTCTTTAGGCAATTCTCAGCCATTTGAGATTCCTCTATTGAGAATTCTGTATTTTAAAAAAATACAGTTTGTCTGGGAAGTAAATTTGGATAACATGAAAAGTTCTTATTTCTGGGGAAATGTGGTTATGAATCTCAAAAATTCTCATGAGAGTCTTCATTACCTCCTTAAGTTCCAATTTAGGAAATGAGCACATGAAAAGTCCCTAAGATTAGGATTGATTTATTTCATTTGGCAGTGTTCACAGTATGTAGAAAATTATGTAATGTATGGACCACATTACTACAGTACAAATAGAACCTATATTCAAACATCTCCCTTCAAAACAATTGCTAACAAAGTTGTCCACAAGATTGTCCTAGGAGGTGAGAAAAACACAGCATATACTGGGGTTTCAAATCAGGTGCATTCAGAGAAGAGTACAATGTCTATGTTCATATCAGCAACAGTTTAGTATAGAGATTCTGGCAACTGTGCCTGTATCTCTGTCTTGTGTGTGTGTGTGTGTGTGTGTGTGTGTATGTGTGTGTAGCCATCCAATATATGCTAAGGCTAGCAGGTAGCCTTTGCATGGTCAGTGATGGATGAGCTCTATCAGGATAGGGCCCAAAGAGTTAATTTCAGGATTGCTTCTTGCATCTGATATTGGCATGCCTTTCCTGTCATTATTAATTAATATAATAATCTCTGGGTATTAGGCTACCTTATTGAGTCGATTTTCTGCAGATCAGCTTCTAAATATGAACTTCATAAATTAATGCTGTTTAGATGAACTAATGATGCTATAGATTTCCTGATTTAATTCAAAAAATCTTAGGAAGAAAGTTTTAAGAAATGGTTTTAGTTGTTATGCTAGAAAGATGTAATAAAGTTAGAATCTAGAATAGAATGTGCCCACTCCTCATGATAGTAGGTACAGTCTGCATAATAAAAAATACAATGAGCATTCATAGTTACGTTAAAATGAGAAATACACTTGGGACAAATTTGTGTTCAAGGAAAACATTCAGGTCAAAGGATGAAGTCACAGGTGTGTACTACAAAAAGGCAAGACTATAGGAAAGTGTTGCTTTGAACTCATAATGAACATATAAAATGAAACACTGCTTTGAACTTTCTATAGATATTCCTTTATATCTCCCATTTTGTGTAACATTTTATCTATGACGCAATTTTCTGAAGAAATTTTGTCTATAAAAGGGCCAGAGAAAAGAGATATACTGTGGTGTAGTGTGGTGTGATACTTTAACACCCTGTATAAAGTAACAAACTCATCTTGAGTCTCGTGGTCCTCTATAGCTAACTTATGATAATGTATCTGAATAGGTTTTGCTACCAAATTATTTATCTGTTGTTTCATAGAGTTAGTCAGCCTATTTGAGGGCCAGGGACCAGCAAAAATAAGCAAAAAGAGCCCAAATAATGGTCCAAAGATGGGAGGAAGTAGGGTTGACAACCTTGGAAAGTCTGAAAACCAATTCTTGTACCAGCATTCATCTGTCTCTTTCTCTCTCTTATTTTTCTCAGGGACTTCACTGACCTATTTCATGCTCTCTTTAACCCTCCTTGTCTTGTCTGTGTAAAGGGAACATTCTTCTTTAAGGGTTGTACACAGTTAAGAGCTGTACACAGCCTTTTCTATTTTAATAGAGTAAATCAAGTCCAATAAGGATCTTTGCAATTTTTGGAGGTCTCTTCAGACAGCGAAGCGAGGGATTCATTCAGATTAGTGATGTCAATCTCTAGCTGTTTGATATTCTTGTCAGTGGCCCTTCAAAGGTCTGAGTAGTATAAGTTCGGAGGCCAGCATCTGGATTAGAACTTCTAACAGCAGACATCACGGGTGATTCATTTTTACCTGGAAAGGAAAAAGAAGGGAATTCTCAGGGAGATTTCTCTTCCCTGGATGTAAATTGTTATTCATCTTATTTATGGTTGAGCCTGGCTTTGTGGGGGTATCTATTTATTTCATTAATTTTTTTGGTAGCCGGTTATCTGTACCGTCTTTGGTATCAAACAGGCATATCAATCCTCAGCCCTGTAAGGGAACTGGGTCTGGGCCATTCCCTTTAAGGGTAAGAGGGTCATAGTGACCTGTCCCCTGAACCTTCACCCAGCAGATACCCTGTTCTGAAAGATATCTGTATTCCCCCTGAACACCCACACTCCATTGACAGCCCCTTCCCCATGTCCTGCCTTTTTGTGTTTATAACCCCTGTGTGAATAAGTAAAAGTTACAATATGAAAAAAAAATTAATTAATTAAAAAAAGAACCTGGGTTTTGACACATAAATGGGAAAATAAACATTGTTTGCAATTCAAAGAGCAACTTTCTTTATAACCAAGCTCGGTTGCAAGTGTGCTTCTTTCCTAAAATTGAACTTTTTGAGTATACTGCACATTTGGAAAGACATTATATAAGTATTGAAAAGAAAAGCTGAAAGGAAGATCTATAATTAGCAGAGATCACATTATTTCCACAACAAACACAGAAAGCTAGAGTAGCATGAATAACCAGACCAATAATAATAAATTGGCTATAGGTTGAGAAAATAAAAGTGGATGAACTCAACAGTATTAAAAGAAGATGTGGGCTGGAGAAATAGCTCAGTAGTTAAGAGCAATGACTATTCTTCCAGAGGTCTCTAGTTCAATTCCCAGCACCCTCATAGTGGCTCACAACCATCTATAACTGTAGTCCCATGGGATCCAATGGCCTCTTCTTGTATATAAACATATATGCATACACAATATTACATATATATGTATATATACATATATATGTGTGTTTAATATAATAAATATTTATAATATTTATATATATCTATGTTTATATAAACATATATTGATATATTTAACATATTTAATGTATTTATATATTTACACATGTTTATATTAATATATTTTTATAATATATTGAATTCTTTATTATATTTTATCATATATAATTATATATGATATATAAATCATAAATATATGTATATAACATAAATATAAAATATAAATATACATATAAAATATAAAATGTATATTTTAAAGAAAATGTAGTGAATTCCTTTATTGATTAAATATAAGAAAAATATTTTCAACTACTCATATTCCAAGCAGCAAGATAAAAATGATGAACATTCAAGTATTGTAGCAATCTATTAAAAATACTCTAGAAGGAATATTAAGAGTAGTAAAAAAATATGGGGTGTATACACAAGCATACACATACAAAGGTCTATTTTTATAAAAAGCACCTTTGTATCATACAATTTGGCAATCCCTCAGGAAATGATGTTCTTGTATCTCAGTTACCCTGAGGATTATTCATTCTTGTGAGGTTTTCCTATAGAACACTAGGAAATAAATCTTCCACTGTCTCATAAGTCAGTAAAATTTTATATAGTATTATATGCCAAAGTTTATAACACTTCTCACAGGTGAACTGTAGTCAGCTGTAGAGTAGAGGGTAATGTGATTTAATTTCATACCAACATGAGGTAAATTAGTTAGCAATAATACCTCTAAAAGGCATTTGTTCAGTCATGGTATTTTGAAGTAGAATGAGGTGCTAGGGGAGGAGAGTGGATCATCGATGCTCTCGTCACACAAGCATGATGGGCTGGGTTATGTGCAGAAAGCTTACTCAAATCTGCACATACAACTTACTGAAAAAGCTGCAGAACAGTCACAGGGTTAGTGCTTTTTCCATTTTCATTTTACTTGCAGATAGTAGTGAAATGATAATCGATAGAAGCATCATCTAAACTGAAAGTCTGACTTTTAAAAAATATTCTGTAACATTTCATCTAATGAACATGATTGCATTTATTAGCTTGTGGTATTATAGTCTGTAGATTATTTTTATCCATCATGAGAATGCACAGTAATGTTATTGTTGAGGTAAGACAAATCAGTGGTTTGGTGTGAGGGAATTCCATTGCATGATTGTGCTCTGCTGTCAACATGCAATGTTATTATCAAGATGACTTATGTTTATTTGTCTATACTATACTATTGTTTATCTTAAGTCCTTTATATCCAAATGTTTTATTCTTTTAAAGACTATGACAATCTCATTAGAAAGGCTTTTAATTTCCAATTTTATTTAGTTCTTTGTACTTTTATATGTTCTGGTTTTAGGAAATAATTTATGCATTAGAAGTTAAAAGACTGGAAATATTGTTAATATCTTTAACACAGAACATATGATTTTACAGTGTCCATTTTAAATTGATTTGACTAGTTTTTAGTAACAGAAAAAGCAACCAAGAAAGAGGTTTTTTTCCTTGAATGTTTTACTGAACCTCTTTTTTTTGGCACAAATTTAATGAACATTTAGCAAATATGCTTAAAACTAACTGCCTTGCGGTAAGATTTTATATAAAAGCAAATAGGAAAGAGTATCTACAGAAAAAAATTAGCCCTGAAAACTAGATCATATAAGAAGAAACTTTTATAATTTAGCTTTTAGTAAGAAGATTTAAAGTTCATTCAAAAGTTTTTACGTTGCTGAATTTTCAAAGCTATAACTTGAAGGCTGTCATTCTTATTTTGACAGTTTTTTACAAACACAATCTTGAATATATTTTTATATTTAAAGTTATTTGTCTCACTGTAGAACATTAAAATATTAATTTGAATATAGAATGATCAGTAGAGTCAGGATTTTATTTATTTAATTGCTAGTTGATCTGATATTTCAATATTATTATTTTGATAAGATATCTGTATATCTAAAATTCATTTCAGCCTTCAACCACCAACTGTGAGCTTAAAATTTCACATGCTCTCTTCCTTTCCTCTAGATTTTCTCTTTTTTTGACTTAAAATATAATCGTGTTCTTGTAATTTAAGTAATAAGCAGAGATAGGCATTAGTAACAGAAATATTTAATATATATATAATTTCCTCCACTTTATTATGTATACATTTGTAGATATGGTTTTTAAATTTTAACTTTTTTCTTAATTAAAAAATATATTTATGGACAGCTGTTTATTTTCTTTTTCTTCACATTTCTTTTACCATAACACAAAAGAATTTTAGTATTTCTCTGCTTTCATTATATTTATTATGTCTCTTTGGTAAATTCTATATGTTGTATTAATGAGAAGGTCAACTATCTGTACTCCCTGAATCATCATTAAAGTAATTAACAATGAAATATACTGTGAAGGAAGTGGTACCTCAGGGAAATGCCATCAAAGAGAGGGGTTAGAAATATTCCAAAGGAGGCAATATTGAAATTATTCCCTGTATGTTACTCTAAACTATCTGAAACACCATTTCATAAACAACAAAGGAAGTTATAAGTTGGGACAGAGGCTCTGAAGCCCAATTATTGCTTAAAATTGCTTAGCATATACAAAACCCTGGGTGCAGAACCTTAGACAACATAACTGGTATATTGAGCATTCTGATTATTGACTTGATTTAGGGCTGTTTTCATATGTATGTATTTTTAATGCCGAATTTAGATCGCTTCTAACAGGCAATTTCATAATATTTAAGTTCCAAGTTTGATGAGTTTTCTAATTAATCAAATAAATTAAAGTACTAGACTATACTTGTGGGATAGAAATCTTTTTAGAATGTTTAAAATAAAGCAATAAACATCCAGAGATACAAAACATGTATTGTCCAAAAAAATTCAACTGCAATACAAGAGGTGGTTTGGAATATGTTTTTTTTTTTTTTTTTTTTTTTCCTTTTTTTTTTTATTAATTTCTTTTTTGTTTTTGAACATGAAATGCTTTTTTATAGCATGTTTTACAAGGGGAGGAGGTAAGAGGGTCCAGGTGGTGGAAAAGTACAAAATCTTCTTGGCCTGTGCCTTGAAACATGTCATGGTCTATATGGTACACTGCCTTGAATTATGATCTACCTGCAGTTCTTCAGAAGATATGGTACACTGCTTGAGTTATGGTCTCCCTGCTATTCTTAAGAAGACATGGTACTCTGCTTTGAGTCTATATGCAGTTGCTAAGCAGGATCTTGCAGTTGCCAAGCTTCAGAGGACATTGTGCAGGTGGGGAAAGGTGGGGGGTGAGGGTAAGGGCGAGGGTCCTGGCTTCTGGCATCTCCCCCTTCTCTGTTTAGTTAGAGAAGGCGTCTTATGTTCAATCCCAACTATGTGAGTTTTGAATTTGGATGTCTAATTATGGGGGGTCTTAGACAAGTTCACAACCCCAAAACACTGATGTGAGACGAGTCACATCGATGGTCGAAGGCTTTAGGCTGTCGACGATGGGCAACGTCAAGGGACTCTGATGTGGGTGAAAGGAGGGTGAGGGCCCTGTCTTAGGCCATGTAGGCTGCACCCACTCCCAGCACCACGCACTCCTTTTCGGCTGCATTGGGTGGGCCCCTGGGAAGTGGACCTACAATAATCCCGTCATTGGGCTAACTCACAGCCATCCTAGTCTCTTGTAAATGTTCAAGTTACCAACCATTTGTCAGTTTGGGGTGTAATATTGTCATAAAGGAAGGCTCCCCAATGTTAGCGGCCATATCAAGGGTGGCCTTGGTTTAGGAAAAAGCCAATTTTTGTTGTGGTGATCAAGAGGCCAAGCTCTCTAGCGAGAGAAATGAGGGCAAAGCCAGGCATACCAGGAACCCTTCTGGAGGGCATGGAAGTCTAGGGGTAGACCGTAGGGGGAGGCAGGGGAGCTGACAGCTGTGTCAGTCTCCTGCGGGGTCACTTCTGGATTCTCTGCAATTTTCAGCTGATGGTAATGAACTTCAACTGCCTTCTTGATGGCAGCATCAACCTGGTTCCGTGGACGACAGGTCACGGGCGATGATCTCTGTCTTGCTCAATCTTGATGTCGTGCGCACATCCTCTCAATGAGGGTCCGTCCGGATGGGTCCGTGCCTTGAGCCCCACGTCTGGTGCCACTTGACCCGACCGGTGGGTCCTGGTTATTCGTGGGGGCGAGGAGGACTGCAACCTGCTATTCTTCAGAAGATATGGTACACTGCTTGAGTTATGGTCTCCCTGCTATTCTTCAGATGATATGGTACATTGCTTTGAGTCTATCTGCAGTTGCCAAGCAGGATCTTGCAGTTGCCCAGCTTCAGGGGATCTTGTGCAGGTGGGAAAAGGTAGGGGGTGAGGGTAAGGGTGAGGCTCCTGGCTTCTGGTCCATCTGGGTTAGAACTTCTAATAGCAGGCATCACGGGTGATTCAATTTTACCTGGAAAGAAAAAAGAAGGGGATTCTCAGGGAGATTTCTCTTCCCTGGATGTAAATTGTTATTCATCATATTTATGATTGGGCCTGGCTTTGTGAGGGTATCTATTTTTTTCATTAATATTTGTGGTAGCCGGTTAGCTGTGAGTTCTGTGGTATTGGACAGGCATATCAGTCCTCGGCTCCATAAGGGAACTGGGACTGGGGCATTCCCTTTATGGGTATGAGGGTCCTTCCCCATATCTGTGGCAAAGTTTTGTTGGTCTTGGTGGTGCCCGAGGTCACCAACATGGTCAGCAAGAGATTTGCCATGAGCTTTCAGCTTTAGAGAGAGAAAAGTGAACAAGGCATGATGGAGAGTATTTCAGGGGGACTCCTTCTGAGGGGGTACCGTTCCCCCTCTTTTGTTTTTAAAGCCAATTTTTCAGAGATTTTGTAAAATCAGGGCAGAAGCGCCAACAGTTGCTCCTTCCACACTCAGAGAGTCATGAAGGCCTTATTTAAGGATATATAAATCTATATTAATAATCTTTTGTCAAAGGACTTTTATAGCTCCACTGACAATTAATCAGACTATATGATATATCGATTAGAAATAGCTTTTTCTACTTTTTGTGAGATTACCTCTCTTTTGTCAATTAACTGTTGAGGAAGTTAGGGTTTACCACTCTCTTGAGAATATTGAACAGAGATTTAAATTCTTTTGTGGAGAGCTTAAAATAGTATCTTAGCCAATTTGCATCTCCTAGAAACTTTTGAAATTAATTTAAAATAAATAGACTCTCCTTTTTTTTTAAATCCTTTATCTGTGTGGGGTTTTTATTGGGTATTATACGTATTTACCTTTCAATGTTGTCTCCTTTCTCATTCTCCCCCCAAATCCCTTATCCCCTACCCCTTCCTCCTAATTTTTGTGATGGTGTGCTCCAAACATCCTCCCAGTCCCATCTCCCTGCTCTCGAATTCCAACACAGTAGGGGATCCAAACTTTTGGGGACCTTGGCCCTCCACTTTCACTGGAGTCTAACAAGGTCACCCTCAATTCCCTATACAGGTGCGTGAGTCCCTCCCTTTGTGCTCTCTGGTTGGTGGTTTAGACTTTGGGAGTTCTGGTTGAAACTTTTGATGCTCCTTCTAAAAAGGACCAACAAATTCATACTTTGGTCTTCCTTCTTCTATGTGAGTTTTATGTGGTCTATATGAAGATTCTTAGAAATTGTGAGCTTTTGGGCTAATATCCACTTATCAGTGAGTGCATACCATGTATGTTCCTTTGAGATTGGGTCATCTCACTCAAGATGATATTTTCCAGCTCCATCCATTTGCCTAGGAATTTTGTGAACTGATTGTTTTTAATAGCTGAGTAGTACTCCATTGTATAAATGTACCACATTTTCTGCATCCATTCTTCTGTTGAAGGGCATCTGGGTTCTTTCCAACTTCTGGCTATTATAAATAAGGCTGCTATGAACATGGTGGAGCATGTGTCCCTGTTGTATGTTGAAACTTCTTTTGGGTATATGCCCAGGAGTGGTATAGCTGGGTCCCTAGGTAACGCTATGTTCAATTTTCTGAGATACCGCCAGACTGCCTTCCATAGTGGTTGTACCAGTTTACAATCCCACCAACAGTGGAGGAGTGTTCCTCTTTCTCCACATCCTCGCCAACATGTACTGTCACCTGTGTTTTTGATCTTAGCCATTCTGACTGGTGTGAGGTGGAATCTCAGTGTTGCTTTCATTTGCATTTCCCTGATGACTAGGGATGCTGAACACTTCTTTAGGTGCTTCTCAACCATTCGAGCTTCCTCAGTTGAGAATTCTTTGTTCAGCTCTGTGCTCCATTTTTTAATAGGGTTCTTTGATTGTCTAGAGTCTAATTTCTTCAGTTCTTTGTATACCTTGGATATTAGCCCTTTATCAGATGTAGGGTTGGTGAAGATCTTTTCCCAATCTGTTGGTTGCCGCTCTGTCCTATTGACTGTGTCCTTTGCTTTACAGAAGCTTTGCAGCTTTATGAGGTCCCATTTGTCAATTTTTGGTCTTAGAGCACAGGCCATTGGCGTTCTGTTCAGGAACTTTTTCCCTGTGCCTATGTATTCCAGGCTTTTTCCCAGTTTCTCTTCTATTAGTTTCAGTGTGGCTGGTTTTAGGTGGAGGTCCTTAATCCACTTGGAATTGAGCTTTGTACAAGGAGATAAGTATGGATCAATTTTCATTTTTCTACATGCTGACCACCAGTTGGACCAGCACCATTTGTTGAAAATGCTATCTTTTTTCCATTCGATGGTTTTAGCCCCTTTGTCAAAGATTAAGTTACCATAGGTATGGGGGTTCATTTCTGGATCTTCTATTCTATTCCACTGATCCTCCTGCCTGTCTCTGTTCCAATACCATGCAGTTTTTATCACTATTGCTTTGTAGTACAGCTTGAAGTCGGGGATGGTGATTCCTCCAGAAGTTCTTTTATTGCTGAGAGTAGTTTTCGCAATCCTGGGTTTTTTGTTATTCCAAATAAATTTTAAGATTGCTCTTTCTATCTCTGAGAAGAATTGAGTGGGAATTTTGATGGGGATTGCATTAAATCTGTAGATGGCTTTTGTCAAAATAGTCATTTTTACTATATTAATCCTTCCAATCCATGAGCATGGGAGATATTTCCATCTTCTGAGATCAGCTTCGATTTCTTTCTTCAGGGGAATGAAGTTCTTGTCATACAGGTCTTTTACTTGCTTGGTTAGGTTCACACCAAGGTATTTTATATTATCTGTGACTATTTTGAAGGGTGTCATTTCCATAATTTCTTTCTCAGCCAGTTTATCTTTTGAGTAGAGGAAGGCTACTGATTTGCTTGAGTTAATTTTATATCCAGCCACTTTCCTAAAGTTGTTTATCAGGTTTAGGAGTTCTCTGGTGGAAGTTTTGGGGTCACTTAAGTATACTATCATATCATCTGCAAATAGTGAGATTTTGACTTCTTCCTTTCCAATTTGTATCCCTTTGACCTCCTTGTGTTGCCTAATTGCTCTGGCTAGGACTTCCAATACTATATTAAATAAGTAGGGGGAGAGTGGGCAGCCTTGCCTAGTCCCTGATTTTAGTGGGATTGCTTCAAGTTTCTCTCCATTTAGTTTAATGCTGGCTACTGGTTTGCTGTAAATTGCTTTTACTATGTTTAGGTATGGGCCTTGAATTCCTGACCTTTCCAAGACTTTTATCATGAAGGGGTGTTGAATTTTGTCAAATGCTTTCTCAGCATCTAGTGAGATGATCATGTGGTTTTTTTCTTTGAGTTTGTTTATATAATGGATTACATTGATGGATTTCCGAATATTGAACCAACCCTGCATTCCTGGGATGAAGCCAACTTGATCGTGATGGATAATTGTTTTGATGTGTTCTTGAATTCGGTTCGCTAGAATTTTATTGAGTAATTTTGCATCAATGTTCATAAGGGAGATTGGCCTGAAGTTCTCTTTCTTTGTTGGGTCTTTGTGTGGCTTAGGTATGAGTGTAATTGTGGCTTCAAAGAATGAGTTGGGTAGTGTACCTTCTGTTTCTATTTTGTGGAATAGTTTGAAAAGAATTGGGATTAGGTCTTCCTTGAAGGTCTGATAGAATTCTGCACTAAAACCGTCTGGTCCCGGGCTTTTCTTTGTAGGGAGACTTTTAATGACTGCTTCTATTTCTTTTGGGGTTATGGGACTGTTTAGATGGTTTATCTGGTCCTGATTTAACATTGGCAACTGGTATTTGTCTAGGAAATTGTCCATTTCATCCAAATTTTCCAATTTTGTTGAATATAGGCTTTTGTAGTAGGATCTGATGATTTTTTTAATTTCCTCAGTTTCTGTTGTTATGTCCCCCTTTTGAGTTCTGATTTTATTAATTTGAATACTGTCTCTCTGCCCTCTGATTAGTCTAGCTAAGGGTTTATCTATCTTGTTGATTTTCTCAAAGAACCAGCTCCTGGTTTTATTGATTCTTTGGATAGTTCTTTTTGTTTCAATTTGGTTGATTTCAGCCCTGAGTTTAATTATTTCCTGCCTTCTACTCCTCTTGGGTGTATTAGCTTCTTTTTGTTCTAGGTCTTTCAGGTGCTCTGTCAAGCTGTTAGTGTATGCTCCCTCCAGTTTCTTTTTGTAGGCACTTAGAGCTATGAATTTTCCTCTTAGCACTGCTTTCATTGTATCCCATAAATTTTGGTATGATGTGTCATCATTTTCATTAAATTCTAAAAAGTTTTTAATTTCTTTCTTTATTTCTTCCCTTACCTGATTATCAAGGAGTAGGGTGTTGTTCAGTTTCCATGTAAATGTGGGCTTTCCATTCTCTTTGTGATTTTTGAAGACCAGCCTTAGACCATGGTGATCTGATAGGATGCAGGGAATTATTTCAATTTTCTTATATCTGTTGAGGCCTGTCTTGTGCCCAATTATATGGTCTATTTTGGAGAAGGTACCATGAGGTGCTGAGAAAAAGGTATATTCTTTTGCTTTAGGGTGAAATGTTCTATAGATATCTGTTAAGTCCATTTGGTTCATAACTTCTGTTAGTTTTACTGTATCTCTATTTAGTTTCTGTTTCCATGATTTATCCATTGCTGAGAGTGGGGTGTTGAAGTCTCCCACTATTATTATGTGAGGTGCAATGTGTGTTTTGAGCTTTAGTATGGTTTCTTTTATGAAATTCGATGCTCTTGTATTTGGCGCATAGATATTCAGAATTGAGAGTTCATGTTGGTTGATTTTTCCTTTGACAAGTATGAAATGCCCTTCCTTATCCTTTTTGATAGTTTTAAGTTGAAAGTTGATTTTATTCGATATTAGAATGGCTACTCCCGCTTGTTTCTTAGTGCCATTTGCTTGAAAAATTGTTTTCCAACCTTTTACTCTAAGGTAGTGTCTGTCTTTGTCACTGAGGTGAGTTTCCTGTAAGCAGCAAAAAGCTGGGTCCTGTTTGCGTATCCAGTCCGTTAGCCTATGCCTTTTTATTGGGGAATTGAGTCCATTGATGTTAAGAGATATTAAGGAGAGGGTGTTCTTGCTTCCTGTCATTTTTGCTAATAGTGGAGACATCGTTTGTGTGGTTATCTTCTTTTGGGTTTGATGGAAAAGGATTATTTTCTTGCTCTTTCTGGGGTATGATTGCCCTCCTTGTATTGGAGCTTTCCTGCTATTATCCTTTGTAAAGCTGGATTTGTGGGAAGATACTGTGTAAATTCAGTTTTGTCATGGAATATCTTAGTTTCTCCGTCTATGGTAATTGAGAGCTTTGCTGGGTAAAGTAGCTTGGGCTGGCATTTATGTTCTCTTAGGGTTTGTATGATATTTGTCCAGGATCTTCTGGCTTTTATAGTATCTGGTGAGAAGTCAGGTGTAATTCTGATAGGTTTGCCTTTATACGTTATTTGGCCTTTTTCCCTTACTGCTTTTAAAATTCTGTCTTTGTTTTGTACATTTTGAGTCTTGATTATTATGTGACGGGAGGTATTTCTTTTTTGATCTAGTCTGTTTGGCGTTCTGTAGGCTTCTTGTGTGATTATGGGCATCTCATTCCTTAGGTTAGGGAAGTTTTCCTCAATAATTTTGTTGAAGATATTTACTGGCCCTTTAAGTTGGGAATCTTCACTCTCATCTATACCTATTATCCTTAGGTTTGGTCTTCTCATTGTGTCCTGGATTTCCTGGATATTTTGAGATAGCAACTTTTTGCATTTTGCATTTTCTTTGATAGTTGTGTCAATATTTTCTAAGGTATCTTCTGCACCTGAGATTCTTTCTTCTATCTCTTGTATTCTGTTGGTGATGCTTGTGTCTATGACTCCTGATTTCTTTTTTAGGTTTTCTATCTCCAGGATAGTCTCCCTTTGTGATTTCTTTATTGTTTCCACTTCCATTTTTATGTCTTGGATGGTTTTGTTCAATTCCTTCATCTGTTTGTTTGTGTTTTCTTGTAATTCTTTAAAGGATTTTTGTGTTTCTTTAAGGACTTCATCCTGTTTTCCTGTGTTCTCCTCAAGTTTTTTTATAGTGTTATTTACTTCCTTCTTGTAGTCCTCTAGCATCATCATTAGAAATGATTTTAGATCTGGTTCTTGTTTTCCTGGTGATATGGGGAGTTCAGGACTTTCTAATGTGGGAGAACTAGGTTCTGATACTGGCAAGTACCTTGGGTTGCTGGTGCTTGTGTTCTTGCGCTTGCCTTTCGCCATCTGGGTCACCTTTGTGCTATCAGTGCTGTCTCTGACTGGGGCCTGTCTTTCCTATTATCTAGGTTGTGTCAGAACTGATTGGGATGGGTTTTGCTGCTTGAGTTAGAGATGAGGCCCAAGATGTGCTCGGTGCTCAGGTGGAAACCGGAAGGGGCCGGGGCTCCGGGTCAGGAGCGGATTCCTGGATCCCAATGAGTCCCAGTGGGTCCCAGTGGGTCCCAGTTGCTCCCTGATTGGGGGCGAGCACTGCCACCTCCTAGCCTAAGAAACTGCTTGAGCTAGCTTGAGCCACGGAGGGCCCCGCTCCCTCTAGGTTCTGTGAGATTGGGTGCAGAGCTGACTCTCGGGATCTGCTCCGGCACAGACCGGAAGGAACCCACGCTCCGGGCCCTGGAGTGAACTCCTGGGTCCCAGTGGGTCCTAGCCACTCCCTGTTCGGGGGCAAGCACTGCCACCTCCTAGCCCAAGACCCTGCTTGGCACAGAGGTCCTGCGAGCCCCGCTTCCTCTGGAGTCTGCGAGATTGGGTGCAGAGCTGCCTCCCGGGATCCGCGAGTGCTGGGGCCCAGACCGGATGGAGCCCGCCCCGGGCCAGGAGCGAATTCCTGGGTCTCAGTGGGTCCCTGTTGCTCCCTGTTTGGGGTGAGTGCTGTTTTTAACTTACCTGGGATGCTGCGTGAGTTCAAGCTCCTGGGAGTCCCTGTTTTTCTTGGTTTTCTGCGGTTGGGTACGGAGCTGCTGCCTGCGACCTGCTCTAGGCTCGGTCCCAAACCGTGGAATATGTTTGTTAAACATCACTTTTCTAATTATCACACACACACACACACACACACACACACACACACATACACACACACACACATTATCACTCTTAGTTTTTACTGACAGATTTCTTCTTCCCATTCATACTTAATATTAGCCAGATGACTGTAATGGGAAGCCTTTAAGAACAATAGTGTTTATTGTAGGTTTAGCTGATGACACAGCTTTGAGACTTGATCTATTCACCAATTTTGGATAATCACCATCACATAGAAAATGTTGTGTATTTTATACTAAAATAGGAAATCTCTTTGTTGTAATAAAGCCTTCTTTGAGGTGTCCTACTCCATTACATGTATTTCTAAAATGGTAGTTATTGTGGCCAATATGAACAATCAATTAGTTGGTAATTAACTTGAGATATTGAGAAAAGCTGGGTGTATACAACTGCACAAGAATCTCAGAATTCAGAAAATCATGGTAATGTTTTACAGGACGTGTTCAAAGAGTGACTTGAATGTTGATTTCTGAAAATTTAGTGCATTTATTAAACTTATGAATATAGAATTTTTATCACTGAGAATGAAGAAATATTTTTCCTACTTGTGATATTAATTTAATATTTTCTGTAGATTTTTTAGGAAACAAGAGAAATGAAGAACCAGTCTGTGGAGATAGTGTTCATTTTGCTTGGACTCACAGGTGACCCTCATCTACAAATTCTGATTTTCCTGTTTCTGTTTTTCAATTACATCTTGAGCCTGATGGGGAACTTAGTGATTATCCTTCTCACCCTGTTGGATCCGCACCTCAAGACTCCAATGTACTTCTTCCTCCGGAATTTCTCCTTCTTAGAAATTGCATTCACTACAGTGTGCATTCCCAGGTTCCTCATGAGCATTCTCTTAGGAGAGAAAATGATTTTGTATAATGGTTGTGTGGCTCAGTTATTCTTCTTTTTTCTACTAGGGGCCACAGAGTTCTACCTCCTGGCTGCCATGTCCTATGATCGCTATGTAGCCATCTGCAGACCACTGCACTACCCCATCATCATGAATAGCAAAGTGTGCCACCTGCTGGTCCTCAGTTCCTGGGTAACTGGGTTCTTAGTCATCTTCCCCCCTTTGCTTTTGGGACTCAAACTAGATTTCTGTGCTTCCAAAACTGTTGATCACTTCTTTTGTGACACTTCTGTCTTGCAGCTGTCTTGCACAGACACTCGGTTAATTGAATTGATGGCTTTTGCCTTAGCTATTATGGCACTTATCATCACCTTGATCTTAGTGATTCTCTCCTACACACTCATCATTAAAAACATCCTAAAGTTTCCTTCGGCTCATCAGCGAAGAAAGGCCTTTTCTACCTGCTCCTCACACATGGTTGTTGTCTCCATTACTTATGGGAGTTGTATCTTCATGTACGTAAAAACATCAGCCAAGGAAAGGGTGACCTTAAATAAAGGTATAGCTGTGCTCAACACCTCTGTGGCCCCTTTGCTAAACCCTTTCATTTACACCCTAAGGAACCAGCAGGTGAAGGAAGCTTTCAAAAATGTGTTTCATAGACTTTGTTCTTTTAGAAACCATGAGACAAGTTGTAGACATAAATAATATGTTGCTGAAACATGAACTACTCTCAAATGTATTATTTAGTATCTAAACCAATTCATCTATTGAATGTATTAGTAACTTGTTTGCTAAGCCCATGTGAGTGCTTCGGTGTTTTTCTTTTAGTACATCTTTCTAAATGAGAGGTAAAAGTGCTTTCTCAAAACCACAATCTTAAATTATATTTTTATGGTTCTGTTTACAGAGAATTGTCATAAATTTCTATGTACTAAATGTTTATTCAATCTAAACTTGCTAGATTTATCAAGTTAATTAAGCAATTTTGCATGGCTTACTTATGAAAGACACAGATAGAATACGATCATAATGTAACATAATTGGATTGTTATAGCAGGTAAAAAATCTAGTAATTTGAAAGATAAATTAAAAAAAGAAAATACTACTTCCAGTGGACACTGAAAAATGAGTAAGGAAACCACATAAGAGTCCTATGATGAGTGACATAAAATATGCAATATAATTGGAAAACTGTTGCAAAAATTATCCTGCAAAAGTATGCTAAGAATACAGCTTAATTTGATGAGTGTTGCTTAAAATGATTAAACTTGGAGTTTTGTGCTAAGTATTTTATTGGTTTATAATTTGTAAATGTTGAAGGTGATTATAACCCAAGAAAGACATTCTAATTGTTCTTTATTTGCACCTTGGTTTGGAGATTTTTCTTTCTATTAAACTAAAATCAGCAGATAAAATGTCTATTAATTCTGATTATGTCAATTTTCACAAATGTAATCATGTATTTTAAAACACAACTACAAAATTATTTTAAACTTATGTACTGGACAAGTGTCCATATCTGAGTCCCTAGAGGACCCCACTACAAACTGTTCCTTCGGATTATTCTAGTCACTCTGTACAAATACCCATCTCCATCTAAGGACCTCTGATAATTGCACATTATTCTCATTTTTTCTAGACTCAAAGGGAAGGGAAGGGAAGGGAAGGGAAGGGAAGGGAAGGGAAGGGAAGGG